>NC_063256.1:31877730-32185766 GCF_019578655.1 Ricinus communis | reverse complement strand
TACAATACAAGGAAATGAAAAGTGAAATTCAAAAAAAAGGAGAAGCACTTAGAGGATTAGGGTTGGTATTGAATACCCTTGATATTAGACTATTATACTAATATGCCTTTTAGACACAGTAAGCTTCTTAGCCCTTTATTAAAGTTTGTAAAAATAGAAAAAATAGAATACTAACTGGAAAAACTGAAAAGGCTGCTCAGGCAAAAGTCAGGGCAAAAGAAAGAAAATAATCAACTAGAAAATCTAAAAAGAATGGCTGATGATAGGAGTTATATCATGAGAAATCAAATGTATCCATCTAGATTTTTACTAAATGAATAAAACTATTTAGAATTATTATAAAACATATATATGTTTGTTTACCTTTTCACTAACTAAAAGAAATACAAAACTAAAATTTCTAAGCAAAATAAATGAGATCTGAAAAGAAGCGTAATTTTTTTCTATCTCTTTGCATTGGCATTTGCATCCTTAGATAGAGCAGCTAGTTCTAGAATTCTTTTGAATCAGGTAAAGCCAGGGTAAGTCAATATCTGAAGCTTCTCCCATAGCCAATCTACAAAAAGAAGAAAAGAAAAGGAAAAAGCTAAGTTGAGAATTCGAAAGGGCAGCTTAGACAAAAATAAAGTTTTGCTAAGTTGAAAACTCGAAAGGGCGACTTAGGCAAAAGTTAAGACAAAAGCCTGCTAAGTTGAAAATCCAAAAGGGATGCTTAGACAAAAGTTAAGGCAAAGGAAAAGGAAAAATAAAAGAAAAGAGATTCGGGTGTATGGCCTTCCGATGTAGTTTCTAACCCATGTTGGCAGTTTTTCGGGTGCTTACTTTATTTTCGGCGCATGCAAGCTCATATAAATGCAATAATAAGAAAAAAAATGAGAAAAATAGCGGCAACTCACCGAGGACGAAGAATTGCCTCCTTGCAGCCCTGACTAGCCGATATACGTGCTGGAACTGATCCTTCTGAACCTATATTTGTATATATGTCACTAACCCTTTCAAGAAAACCAACAGATGAAAAACATAGAAGAAAAGAATAAGCTTACATGGGTGAAAGTGCTAGGAATGAACTTTAGAGGAAAATACTGATCCAGGCGAGTCGGTGCTCCATTACACCGAGTGGCTCCAATATGAAATCACCAGATCTTAGGGGAACGAGACAATCCCCAAAACCACGTCAGAGACGATCATAGGAGGTTCCTCAAAAGTCACAATGGCAGATGAGGCTACAACATGAGAATGTTGGAGCTTCGGGAGGACCTTCCCTCAATCGACTCACTAGCAGTAGGAGTTTGGCCAACAAGTAGTAAATAAATGAATAAAAGAGTAGTACATGACAGAAAAAGGAAAACTCTAAGTGAATCTAAGAAAATACCTGAACAATGGCATAACTGCCAAGAGGTAAAGCCCCCAGCAGTTGAGGGATGAAAAAGGTGTAGTTCGTCAACCGAGATCTGACGGTAAGGTCTTCGAGCTCGTCATACCCATTCAAGCACTCTGCTATCTCCTCCTCGGCAAGATCCACCATCTAGAACATGGAAAAATGAGGAGATAATAGGACTAGGTGCCTACTAAGACCTCACTCCAAGCTGTAAATCCTCTCACCTAAATACTATGCCTGACAGGTAGGTCCAACCAATAGGATCCTCCTCTACTCGAGGTCACCCATGGAAAACATATAAGGCTCCCATTGGTTGTGCTCTCCCAGCTAATCATTTAGAATCTGCGAGCTAGAAAGGTAAGTAACAATATAGATAAAGCATGAATATAGCTAATGAATTGTATTTACCATATCCCAAGTCAAGCTATTGTAATTCAAATCTTGGGTTTTCAAATTGAGAGAGATATTGAGAGTCCACATGCGGTGCACGTGAACCTGTGACCACTCTACTGTGATAATCATGCTTGAACCCTAGCAGATCAAGCAAGGAAAAGCTCATGAAATGCAAATGGGCTGTGATAGAATGCCAATTTCCAATGCCCAAACCTGCAAAACTGTAGGAAAATCTGTGTTTTTGGGAAGTAGAATATTGAGTAATAAAACTATGTAAATTAGGAGAGATTAGTGGAGAGAAATTCTATATAACTGTGTATTAGCTGTAGTGGTGCTAATTTGGTGTAAAATCTTATTCCTAGGATTAAGGATATAATTGTGTATAGTTTCCAAATATAAGCTAAAACCTATTGTATATATTCCTTTTGATCAATGAAATAATTAATTCCCCTCATTCATCATTTTCAAGTTGGTACCAGAGCTTTTTCGCCTGATTTTTTTATGTTTCATTTTTCCTCTTGTTTTACCCTGTCCCTTCATCATGTCTGACACATCATCAGACTCTACCATTAATCCTCAAACTACTGCCGCTTCATCCAAAAACAGAAATGAATCCTTGAAAACTGGGGTTGATTCTCACTCAATTCAGATTACTACCATTCGGCTGAATGGAAATAATTTTCTCCGTTGGTCACAAGCAATCCGGATGTATATTAGAGGTCATGGCAAGATGGGCTATTTAACTGGTGAAACAAAGGCTCCATTAAGCACAGATCCTGCTTATGCAACATGGGACGCGGAAAACTCCATGGTAATGACATGGCTTGTAAACTCAATGGAGGAAGATATCAGTTCTAACTACATGTGATATTCAACGGCACAAGAGTTATGGGAAAATATCAATTAGATGTACTCTGATTTGGGAAATCAGTCCCAAATTTTTGGGTTGACTCTCCAAATTGGAGATCTACGTCAAAGGGAAGACACTGTCACAAAATATTTCAATTCGCTTAAGCGAATATGGCAGGATTTGGACCTCTTCAATAGCTATGAGTGGAAATCAGCAAAGGATTTTCAGCATCATAAGAAAACTGCTAAAACCAACCGAATCTTTAAATTTCTAGTAGGGCTAAACATTGAATTTGATAAAGTTCGAGGAAGAATTATTGGGAGACAGCCTCTTCCTTCAATTAGTAAGTTGTTCTCAGAGGTTAGAAGGGAGAAAAGCAGAAGAAATGTAATGCTGGGAAAGAAGGGTCCTAGAGTTGCTGTTGAAAGATCAGCTTTAGAGGTTGCCTCGTCTTTCAAAACATCAACTTATCAACGTAGAACAGGAGAGAAATCCAGTGAAAAACCACAGGTCTGGTGTGACTATTGTAATAAGCCTCGTCACACTCGTGAAACATGTTGGAAACTGCATGGAAAACCTCCAAATTGGAAAAACAAAGGAGGCGAGAAGTCTGGACGAGGAGTTCCTACTGCTAATGAAGCTGATGCTGGCCCTTTCACCAAAGAACAAATGGAGCATCTTCTTATGCTGCTGAAATCCAGTTCTACCTCATCTGACTTTCCTAATGCTTCTATGGCTCATCCAGGTATTGGATCTAAGGGTCTATTCAATTCTTTTTTGTCTAATTCCTCAACCTTTTCTCCTCCATGGATCATAGATTATGTAGCCTCAGACCATATGACAAATTCATTTAAACTCTTCCAATCATATACACCATGTTCTGGAAATAAAAAGATAAAAAATGCAGATGGAGGTTTCTCTCCTGTTGCTGGAAAAGATTCAATACATATCTTAAAAAATATCAACCTGAAATATGTTCTTCATGTTCCAAAATTAGCCTGTAATCTTTTATCAATTAGTAAACTAACAAAAGATTTTAATTGTTTGTTTATTTTTTATGAATCTCATTGTGTTTTTTAGGACAAGAATTCGAGGATGACGACTGGCAGGGGTAGAATGATCAATGGCCTTTACTGTCTTGAGGATAATTCACCTAGTGCTAAAATTGCTCAAGAGTCTAGTCGTAATATTTCCATATCTGATTATAAACAAATAATGGTTTAGCATTACAGATTGGGCCATCCTATTTTGATTTATCTAAAACATTTGTTTCCTTTGCTTTTTAAGAATGTGACTCCCCTGAAACTAAAATGTGAAAGTTGTTTGCTTGCTAAAAGTCAACGAAAATCTTATGTCCCAAGGCCTTATTCACGATCAAAACCATTTTATTTGTTTCACAGTGATGTTTGGGGACCCTCAAGGGTCACTACTGTTTCAGAAAAAAAGGTGGTTTGTAATGTTCATAGATGACCATACTCGTCTATGTTGGGTATACTTAGTGCATAAGAAGTCAGAAGTAGCAACCATTTTTCAAAATTTCTATAACATGATAGAAAATCAATTTCAAACAAAAGTAAGTATTTTACGATCTGATAATGGGACAGAGTATTATAATAGTATCCTTGGAACATTTTTTAAAGAAAAAGGGATCTTACATCAGTCTTCTTGCAGTGATATCCCGAACAAAATGGAATTTCCGAGCGTAAAAACAAACATCTGTTGGAAGTCACTCATGCCATGATGTTTTATATGAACTTACCAAAATATTTTTGGGGGGATGCTATTTTAAAAGCATCATACCTAATTAATAGGATGTCTTCTAAGGTCTTGAAATATAGTACTCCTTTAGAGTGCTTTAAAAAAAATTACCTGAATCTAGAGTTAATTCAGATTTGCCTTTAAAAATATTTGGATGCACTGCTTATGTGCATATTCCAAAGAAATCTCGGTCCAAATTGGATCCTAGGGCCCAAAAATGTGTCTTTGTTGGTTATGCTCCAAATCAAAAAGGGTACAAATTCTTTAATCCTCTCACATAAAAAGTCTTTGTCACTATGGATGCAACTTTTTTGGAAGGTCTTCCTTTCTTTAACAAACCTTTGATTTAGGGGGAGAATTCTAGTGAATAAATTTTTTTTCGAAAATTGAAGCTTTACCAAATATAATTTTTGAAACAGATAAGGAAACTAAGATCCTTCAATTTGATAGTGTAGAAACTGATATTGGTTTATCAGATATGGAAATATTACGACAAGAGAAAAATTGTTCCAATCTTAAGCCCGTGGTTTACACTAGGAAAAAAATTTCTAAAAAAGGTGAAGGTCCATTGATTAGCTCAACTCCTGTTCATGAGAAGTCCTCGAGTGAAGTCTGTCCAAATACATTAGGTAAAACTTCACCTTTCTTTTCTTCTGTTGTTCCAGAATCTGACCCAGTTTTAAACCCTATTCTTTCTACTCAAGAATCTGATCTTGATCTTCCCATCGCCATTAGGAAAGGAACCCGTACTTGTACTAGACACCCAATTTCCAAATATGTGTCCTATGATAACCTTTCTCCTAAATATAGAGCCTTTACCACTGAAATTTCAAAACTTGTGATTCCTAGAAACATTAAAGAAGCTTTGGATGATCAGAACTGGAAATCTGCAGTGTTTGAAGAGATGAAAGCATTGAGGAAGAATGATAAGTGGGATGTGGTGGAGTTGCCTAGAGAGAAAAAGATTGTTGGGTGCAAATGGGTGTTTACAGTTAAAAGCAAAGAAAATGGTACTATAGAAAGGTACAAGGCCAGATTAGTTATAAAGGGTTTTACACAAACCCATGGAATAGATTATTAAGAAACATTTGCCCCTGTTGCCAAGATAAATTCTATTCGGGTCCTTTTATCTCTTACTACTAATGCAAATTGGCCATTGTACCAACTTGATGTGAAAAATGCCTTTCTTAATGGAGACCTAGAAGAGGAGGTGTTTATGAGTCTTCCTCCAGGTTTTGAAGACAAATATGGTGTCAGAAAAGTTTGCAAACTGAAAAAAACTCTTTATGGACTTAAACAATCACCAAGAGCTTGGTTTGAACGCTTTGCCAAAGTTGTCAAAAAATTTGGTTTCTTACAAAGTCAGGCTTACCATACTTTATTCTATAGGCATTCAAAAGAAAGTAAAGTTGCAATTTTAATTGTATACGTTGATGACATTATTTTAACATGGGATGATTGTGGAGGATTAGAGAAGTGGAAGAAGTTTCTGGCCAATGAGTTTGAAATCAAGGACTTGCGAAACTTAAAGTATTTTCTCAGGATGGAGTTCGCACTATCCAAGGAGGGAATTGTTGTAAGTCAAAAGAAGTATGTGCTGGATTTGCTCAAAGAGACAGGTATGATGGGATGCAGGCTAGCTGAAACTCCCATGGAGCCAAATTTGAAACTTCAACCAGCTAGTGCAGACAGAGTAAGAGACAGAGAAAAGTTTCAAAGACTAGTTGGAAGACTTGTTTATTTATCACACACTCGGCTTGACATAGCATTTCCAGTAAGTATTGTTAGTCGGTTCATGCATTCACCGAGCCCGGAGCACTTTGAAGCAGTTCATAGAATCCTAAGGTACCTAAAAGGAACACCTGGCAAAGGTATTTTCTTTAAGGCACGAGGACATCTTCAAGTTGAAGCCTATACTGATGCGGATTGGGCTGGATGCATAACATATAGAAGATTAACTTCTGGATATTGTACATATGTGGGAGGTAATTTGGTGACTTGGAGAAGTAAGAAGCAGAATGTTGTGGCAAGGAGCAGTGCCGAAGCAGAGTTCCGGGCTGTTGCTCAAGGTATTTGTGAAGTGATATGGATTAGAAGAATATTACAGGAGTTGAAGGTTTCAGAAGTACTTCCTATGAAATTGTATTATGACAATAAAACGGATATTTCAATTGCTCACAATCCAGTTCTTCATGACCGAATGAAACATGTTGATTTAGATAAGTACTTCATCAAAGAAAAAAATAGAAGGAGGTGTAGTCTGCATGACCTATGTGCCAACTAGAGACCAAGTGGCAGATCTGGTTACAAAGAGTCTTCCCAAAAAACAGTTTGATTTGTTAGTGAGCAACCTGGTGATGAAAGATATCTTCAAACCAGCTTGAGGGGGAGTGTGGGAAAATCTATATTTTTGGGAAGTAGAATATTGAGTAATAAAATCATGTAAATTATGAGAGATTAGTGGAGAGAAATTCTAAATAATTGTGTATTAGCTGTAGTGGTGCTAATTTAGTGTAAAATCTTATTCCTAGGATTAAGGATATAATTGTGTATAGTTTCCAAATATAGGCTAAAACCTGTTGTATATATTCCTTTTGATTAATGAAATAATTAATTCCCCTCATTCATCAGTTTCAAGTAAAACAAAGTGTTATCATGCACGATATCTGTATAAAAAAAGGAACTTGAGAAAAGAAATCAGAGCATAACTTACGTATGTTGCAAGTCCTCTTACTACCTCGTAAAGTGACATCATTTGATGATATAGATACGCGAGAGCCGCAAACTCCTAGTTGGAAGAAGAGACCTAGTTCAAGTCCTACAAAGGAGCTAGAAAATGAAAGTTCAGCAAGTTCCCCGAATTACTGAACAAGGTCATACCAAAAAGGTACACCGGAAAAGCTCGGTCCATCTGCTCAACTTTCCGAGCATTTCGAGGAATGAAGCCCCGATAGTGGAGAGGGATGCACTAGTAAGCAATACCATGAGTTCTTGGACGTTAGCAAGAATCCGAGTAAGTTAATGATGAACCATTTTCGGGCATCAAAGCGTTGATGGTGGATCGCCTCATCAAATGGCATAGGCATGCGAAAGGAATCGATGGTAGTAATAGTAAAAAATGAAAGGAGAAAGAGAATCAGCACACCAATTGGAGTGCAGAAGGTGTGACTCACATCTATCCACCTCTTGAGTAGAGCATAGACTGAGGTATGATCAAATCTACTAGTAACCAAGGGTAATGTGGCCACAAACCGACGAAAGCCGGTATCCCCAATCTTGGCCTGAATAGAGCTAGGAAGCTCATCAAACCACTCACGTGCACTATAGAAGTTTCCGACGAATCAGATCAACACTACATTACCCTAAAAGGTAAAGAACATGTATTTAAATATCACACATATACGAAAGGACTTTGAAGAGGTAAATATACATACATCTAGTGTTATTTTTTACAAAAAATCCTAAATACCTTCGCTCGGCCTATGCACAGCCGATTTGCATTATGTAGGCTCTACAAAGAGCCAATCGGCAATATGTAGTGCTGATCGACTCTATAGGTTAGGCTTCTAAAATTCTTCTTGATCTCTTGCAATTTTTCATGTATTTCTAGCAAATAACATGCATACCAAGTTTCTAAGTCATAAAAAATGAAGTTTAAGCCAAGAAATTACCTCTCTAGCGGCTCGAAAAGCAAGACGGGTGCTCAATTTTGCTAGAGGAATCTTCTCTCCTTTTTTACAAGCCCAATGTCATTTTGGCAGAAAATTAGGGCAGAAAACTCCTAGTTTGGTGTGACTAGGGTGCGTCCAGTGAATCTAGAAGAAGAACTTGCCATTTCGGAACTGATTTTGTGGAAAATGGTTAAGAATTGAGTGAGAAATCAAAGAAAGAGCAAAGGGAGCTATAAAGAGAAAAGTGGAGAAAATGGGTAAGGTGAAGAAAGAATATGGACATAAGGCCATATATATATTCTAAGGAAGGGGCAAAAATATCATTTAGGTCCCCGATCTGTCAAAATCAAGTTTTAGTCCAAAAAGTTGGTACAAGTCCGTAGAAGACATGTAGAAGCTTGATTGGCACCCTGAGGGGGAATTTCTAGAGAAATTACTAGTTTGGTCCCTGACCCAACATAATTACATTTTAGTCCATGAATAGGCCAAATGCCAGCATACTTTTCAGAAAGCATCAAAATAAGTCAAATTGTGCCACGAGGTGGGAAATTTCAACCTAAGTAATTGAAAGTAGGAAATTACCAAATCGACCCGAAGCAGAAAATTGTTTCCTAGAATGGAAAATAGCTAAAGGAAAGTCTCTGTAATCACCAATTCAACGGGCGTAGCTCCCAATTCTATGGGTGTGGATCCCAATTTGAACGGATGTAGATCCCTAAAAGTAGGCGAAGTCCTCAACCCGAGCAGGCAAAGTCCTTAAACATAAGCCAGCGAAGTCCTCAACCCGAGCAGATAAAGTCCTTAACCGAAGTGGTGCTCGTACCTCTGCTCTGCCTCTTGATATTTTGGTATGTCGGCTTCTAGCATAACCCTCAAAGATTCCAACTCCAATTCAACCGACAGAACCACTTCGGTCCTATAAACCATAGAGTACGACATTTGACCCGTTGATGTTCATTCAGTAATCTAATACCCCCAAAGGGCGAAGGATAAGTGAAATGACCAATCCTTATAGTTCCATACCATCTTTGAGACTATTTTTCAAATTCTTGTTAGCCTCTTTGACTGCACCATTCTCTTGAGGCTTGTACGGGGAAGACCTGGATGCTCAATGTTGTATTCCTCAAGTAGATATGTCATCTCACCTATGAATTATACCCCATTATTTGTCACAACGTGGTGCGTGATCCCATACCTGCAAATCATATTTCTTTTTATAAACTCAGCCATATGCTTCGCCCTTACAGTAGTAAATGTCTTAGCTTCAAGCCACTTAGAGAAATAGTCAATTTTCATGATTATGAACCTATGTCCATTTGAGGGAGGCTTTGTTAGAGTATTGCCCTAAAGATAAGTGATTGTTAGATGATCTGTGCTAATTTATACATAATTGATGGCATACAATTATACTACAGACAATATTCGACTCTTAATGGTACGAGTAATCGTGGTATTATCAAGGAATAACCCAGACCATTATAGATGAACATTATTGATATGCATGGTTTTACACATATTTTCTTGCATATTATTGTGCATTTTCTTAGCAATTATTGTGCTTTTATTCTAAGATCACCCGTGTTTTGTGTTCTTTTGCATTTCAGAAGAATTTATAGGACCATCATCAGTATTTGAGCAATTATAGATTAATACATGCGAAAACGGACGGGACTCTGGCCATGACCAACCATTGGCTTCTGATCCTTGAAATTGGCATTTTGGGCACGATTTCTGTAGCCACCACAGCCTCCAGCACGGCCCGTGGTGACTCAACACCGGCGGGGGCACGGCCATGAGGAAACCCGAATTGGTGAGATCCAAATGTTCAGCACGGCCTGGACTTCGGCCGTGCTGAGACAATTATATAAGGAAAACTGTTTTTTTTAGGGTTAAAAAGCAAGGAGTGGGAGAGAGCCCTGGAATCGCAAGGTTCCGAGTGCAAAACAGTAGTGGAGTAATTCAAGAGGCAATTAGGGAGATTAATCATAGTGCAGATCCAGATTTGGAGCTGCTCATCCAATTCGAGAGAAAAGGGTGTACATGTTTCATTTTCATTATTCTTCTATTGTAATTGATTTCCTAGTTGTTTTAAACATGAACATGTTTAGCTAAATCGATTAAATCCATTGGGATTTCTTTACTATGTTGGCTTAATATTATATTGTTGGATTGTTTGAGTTAGTTTTGTATTCTTCTTGCTTTCAGTACTAATAAGATAATGCATTATTCATGAGACGTTGTGAATTGTGGTGTTTAAATTGCTTTATGAGATTGAGAAGTCCATTTGGCAATTGGAATTTTGAATAGCAAGAACTAGTTAATAATCACTTAGAGATAAGGATAATTAACTAGCCGGATTAAGAATTAACAAAGCTTAATAGAGGCGGATTAAAGCTTAATGTTAATTTAAGAATCAATCGTTAGGAAGAGATTCCAACTTTAGGTTATTAGGTTTAGAAATTCGGTTATCTCGAGAGAGAAACCGAATTTAGTTAAGAATTCATCCACGGGTAGCATAATTGAACTCATTAATCCTTTATCTTTTGTTTGATTGCCAACTAGTTTAGGTTCCCTTTGGGTTTGCTTTCTTGTCTTGGTTATTTCATTTATCCATTTATTCCTGCATCTCCCTTAGAACTTAGCTTGTAACTACTAGTTAGTTTAGAAATTATTCATCATTCATTTTAGGTTAATATAATAAAGAATAAAGAAGTAACTCTGGGTTTTCACTTTCCCGAGGAATACGACCTTGATACTCGCCATAAGTGCTAGACTGCATCGATAGGTTCACTGCCTTAGATTGTAGCTAACACAAATAGCACATTAAGTTAATGGTACGAGTAGTCGTGGTATTATCAAGGAATAACCCAGACCATTATAGATGAACACTATGGAATCTAAACACAAATGTAAGAGAAATTATAAAGTGAGTTTATAATTATGAGGTTCTCATTACATACGTTCCTATGTTTGATCAAGATAGTCATTGGGTATAGTAATAGTCATATGAAGATAATAAGTTATTAATAAAGAATTCATTGCCCAAGGTAATATGCCATGTGACCTTATCCTGATGATTTTGCATGTAATTTAACATGGAAATCCTTGACAAAGGTTGTATGAATAAAGATTAACAAAAGTGTTTCATAGATCTTATTCAAAATATTATATGCAATTATCAAGAACAAATATGATTGGTCCAATTATAGAGTTGATACTTGCATCCATAATCTATGAATCAATTGGGATAAGAGTATGATGAAATGGTTGAATTATATTATAAGATTGTTCACTATAAAGGTTGATTAAAGCACTTTAATCATTCCTACATATTTGGGTGGTCATGATACATTGCTAGATACCAATCTTGATCTATGAATATGGATTAAGTTAATTAGAGAATTAATATTGAATTAAAAGAGTTTAATTCATTACCAATATATTAGGAACCTTTTAGGTCATACACAAATAGGCGTTAAATGAGGATTAAAATGAAACTTTAAGCATTGGGCTTAAGCTCATATATATTGGGTCTAATTAAAGGTTAATTAATTAATAGGACTTGCATAATAGGCCTATAACTAGTTTATTATCTATGAATTAGATCTTAATTAATCAAAGTCTAATTAGAAAAACAAAAGCCCAACTTAATGTAAGCTAAGTTTTTGTAGTAATCCTAAACCTTTAAGGACTTTGATTAAAAGGCCATATATATAGAAAGAGATGCATGTAGCGACATGCATTGATGTTTTTATTGAGAAAAAATATTTTCTTGAGAACAAAACCCTAGGTGAATCAATCAATAAGATTAATTGATACATCCCCCTTGCTTTGAACTAGCATTCAATCTCCATCATCTCTTCTAGATCTCTTAAAAGTTGTTTAGGAGATCTTTGCTTAGAAGCTTGTGAGGATCATCAGAAGAGGCTGCTCATTTGAGTAGCTTTGAAGTGCATCAATAATTTTTGAGGAATTAAGAATCAACAAAGCTAGAAGCGCTTAGAATTGGTGGCATACTTCATTTCTAAGCTTTCTCCATCTTTTGCTTGTTTTATGTGCTATGACTACTTTACATCAATGAGATCCTTCGTGGGAATTGAAAATTTTATGTTTTGCTTCCGTTGAGCTTTTTCTTATGTTTTAATATCAAATTTTAATAGGCTTTATCTCTCTAATGATGTCAATTTTCCCAGGCTGCAAAAGGCCACAGAGATGTCAAATTGTGAAGTTCTATCGGAGGCATATGATTCAGGTTACTATACACCTGAAACTCATGGCATTTTTCTTACCAAGGCTATACAATCCGTTTCCATTATCAACTAGTAATAGCCTTGATGCATAATTTTCCTATTCAACACTATGCTATTCATGTGAGGCCCACATACCTCTTTGTGCACTTCTTTCGTTACCGTTTATGCTTCTTTCTTAGTCAGACACCTAAGCTGAATACCTGAAGCCATTTTTTTGTACAATATTCTATCTTGACTGATGTAGTTCCTGGCTTGAAGCTGTAGTACGTGCTTGTCCTTTCTAATTTCCTCTTCTGAATATTCTCTATTCTCTACAAACTTTTGTAAATCATAAAACTAGAGTTTCTCTTATGGGCCCATCTGGATATCCATAATCCATTCTTTATAGTAACTAGGTATTCTAAATTTTTACGATCACCAATAACTTTATTACAGTTGCACGAGATTGTCTCATATAAATGAGAGTGTGGCTAACGAATCTGCTATCTAGTTTTCATCTCTAGGAAAGTGAATGAACAAACACTTAGAGAAATTGCAAATCAATGTCTTGAGATAGTTGACATATGGGTTTAACATCTCTTCCTTTACTTTCCACTCTTCTGTAGGTTCTTGAATTACTAGCATAGAGTCCCTATAAACCATCAGTTGTTTTGCTCCTACTATCACAGCTACTTCTAGTCCACATAGACACGCTTCATACTCAAACATGTTATTCGTGACCCTGAGTTCCAACCTCTTGGCCATTGGCAACATCTCGCCTTCTGGTGTAATTAAGACTAATCTTAATCCTGCTCCTTTTGCATTCACTGCTCCATCGAAGTACAACCTCCATTCTTGAATCTCGATTGCCCCTAGGTTCTTATCAGAAAACTCTAAATCCTAAGGGTCTTCTCCTTTGATTGCATTTTGTGCTAGTAATTCCACTATAGCCCTTCCCTTAACCACTGTCTTGGTGACGTACTTGATGTCAAATCTTGTCAAAAGTACCATCCATCTAGCAAATTGACCCATGAGAGACGGTGCTTCGAACAAATACTTCAACGAGTCTATTTTTAAAATTGCTTGAACCTTATAAGATTGGAAGTAGTGTCTCAAATTTCTCATAGCCTAATATCATTCCACTCATTCTAGAAAGCTATGTAAAGACTAAAAGTGCCTTCCCTTATTTCAGACTTAACCATCATATTATCCATGTACACATCAACCTCCTTATGCATCATATCATAAAATAAGATAATGGTTGCTCTCTGATAAATTGCTCCAGCATTATTAAACTCGAAAGGCATAGCCTTGTACCAATATGTACCTTATTTTGTGATGAATGCCATCTTTAGCTTGTCCATGACTGCCATCTGTAAGCATCCATTTTTTAAACCTAGATATCGAGAGAATTACGAAAAATTCAATTATGAAAGTTGCTACTTTTCCGAGTCTAATGGAATTGAGAAAAGTCGAAACCCCAGTTAGGGTTATGAGTAATTGAGCTAAATATTACATTTTGAAATCAAATTAGACTAATTTGATAAAAAAGAATTAAGTTTTGGAACCAAAGTTGAACAAATTGTCAATTCCAAGGACTAAATTACAAAAATCCCCTAATTTGCCAACCTAGAGCCAATCGACTCTATATATAGCCAATCGATCAGCTGTACATAGAGTTGATCGGCTCTGCATAGAGGCAGCTGACTTTACACAGTGTTGGTTGGTCAAAAACTTGGATTTTCACATCGTTTTTCAGTGTTCTCCGATTTAAAATGTCAATAATTACTAAAATGTACTTTCTAGAATATTTTTATTGATAATTATCTACCTTTTAATTATTTTTTATAATTAAACATATTTTTATTAATAATTAGTTCAAATATCTGTAATACCTGAATTTATCTATTATAAAGGGTTTTGATAAATCCCTTTAATTATTGATAATTCTTTAGAAAGGGAATGATTATCATATTGATAATTTAATAATTGAAAGGATAATTATCCTAGCCTCTAGGGTTTCCTCCACTTTCTCTATAAATAGAGAAGAAAATCCTAAGCCATAGGGGTTGGCAATTCTTGACAGAGAACAATTGGTAAATTTTTTGCTAACGTACTAAGATTTCAAAAAGCAAATACAAATCCTAAAACACTTTAGATCTCTACTTCATTTTATATTGACCTCTTTCCCTACACTTGAAACTCGAGGATCTGCAAAATACAGTGACAACCTCAGGGTTCCTAAAAATTCAATCATCTCATCATCTCTTCTTTTTCCGTTTTCATGATTCTTTTTTATGTTTTAGTGGCATGTCTAGGACTTATTAATCTGATTCTAATATTAGATTTAGATACGATGTTTATATAAATCTGATAACTTTTAATAGATTTGCATGTTAGGATTTGAATTTGATAACTTCTTTATGGACTTGCATGTTTAGATCTATGTTTGCCATGTTAATTTAATTAAATTAATATGATTCTCTACTTGAGTTGTATGATTAAGGTTTAGATCTGTTAGTTTTCATGTGAAATAATTAATTGGCATGTTTAGGGTTTTCAATTGGGTTTTGGCATGATTGAGATTTATTGATTTTCTTATCTACTTTTTTAATGAAACCGTTGTTCTATTGAGACTTTAGCTATACAACTCCAAATGATAAACTGTCTTTTTTGTTAGAAACTTTGATCAATCTATTACAACTACGTAGTTTTAAGAAACTCCAAAATCATCCCTCTTCATACTTTAGAAAATCAGAATATTTCATTGCTCATTTAGTCATGGTAGCTTGAACAAGCTTTAGTATTTTGGTCATTGTGCTTTCCATACATCTCAGATTGATGTAAAACCTTTTGCATTTGAAATTAGACTTTTAGAGCTATAAGTATGATGAAGGGCATGTTCAAATTCCTTTTGTATAAATAATGCTACTAATTCTAATTCACCTTATTTATAGGACCTAGTCTGACAGCTTGAGCATAATTCATTTTAAAAATTTAAAACCTCATTTTTCTAGCTTCGAAAATTATAACTATTTTCATCCCTGAGACTAGACTGATGTAGCTATCCATCTATATATGAAATATCCTTTTAAACTCTTCCAAGTAGTACAATTTATTCTTTAAATTTTAGTCAATTGTTTTTTCTTTCCTGTAGATCATCCTTACTCATATGAGATTCTTGGCCCACATGCTTTTTACATTGCCCTTATATGTCTATAATTCTTTCTATCTTTGTTGCTTTATATTTTATTTTGATCTTCTTATTCACTCAAGTCTTCAAGTTCTTTATTCTTGAATCCATCTTTATACTTATGGCTTGATTTTCTTATTGCGTAGCCCAACTCGTGATATTTATTCGCTTATTCCTTTAGCTATTGTTAACATGCATTCTCACTTCCATCTTGATCCTTCAACTTCATGATCTTCATTTACTCAATGCTTCTTTCATGTTCATGATTTCACCCCCATAATCAATATTGTTACTTTTATGCATCAATTACAATTAGAAATTACCTACTAACAATAACAAGTGGTAATAATTATTTGCATATCAAAATCATAGATAAAACCTTGAGGTGGCCAAGTGTCTAATTTTTTCTACATAATATTTTCATTTTTGAATTTTATAAAATAACATCTTTTAGTCCTTGCAAAATTGATAAATAAAGGACTAACTGTTGTTTCATTTAAAATGTAAGGGATTATAATGTGAGCTTATTTTAAAATTCAAGGACTAAATATAATTTGAGAACCAATTTGCATTTTATTCTCAAAATTTAAAGATGATTTCTTTTAGTTTTTAACCTTGAGGAACGAAAGGTAATTAAGGTTATTACTCAAAGGGAAAATAATTATTTGTTTAATATTTTATCATGCGCAACAATATTAATTGATAATACTTTTTGATAAGTGAATCTCCTTCCTCTTTGCCTCGGTCTTGCAAGACAGTCCACAGTTAAAATGACATTCAAGTCGGTGGAAGGTCGAGAAGGAAAAGGGAAAGGAAGCAAGGGTTAGGTGTTTAGGGTTTTCTTCGGGTTTTACCTAATTGTCTTGTTCTTTTTATATAGGGGAGAATAAGGTAGGTGGTGGTATATCCCTTGGACTCTACTCTGATCGGTTGATTCTTCCATGTTCTTGGTTAGGTCTCTCTCTCTGTCAGTGTGCCATCGTTAGCTGCTGGGTTTGAGTGCTGCCTGCACCCGCCACCTGGGCTTCATTACCTTAGCTTGCTTGCTAAGTTAGGTTGAAGGACAACCCAACCAGTTCCCAGGGAGTCAGAGTCGCCAACGGCTCTTTTCTTGGGTTTCGCCTGTGTTAACACATGTTCTCGAGTGCGGTCTTCGGGTATCAGGCGCTCCCACTCAGTTTATGCTTGTTGGCTCTACCAGTCTCTGTGAAGACCGACTCACTGGTCCTATTACCATTAATTATCCTCAAAGTGTAATTAAAGCTTATATGGTCTATACAAACCCAACCTGGACTTGGACACGAATTTATACTTAATTGTTGTCATGGTTTGAAGAGTTGTGTTTGGGCTCCTTATTAAGATGTTGATTGTTGGTGTTGGTCTTATTAAACTGATCATGTAGAAAATCCTCCTTAGGTATGAATTTATTTAATTTAAGTGTGGCAAAAGGTATGGATAATCACTCAAATTGTTGATCGAATCTCAATTAAGCCTTTAAACTTTAAATTGAAATAATAAGCCCTTAAACTAAATAATATGGAACAATTAAGTCTCTCTATACAACTTCGTTACTTTTGGTATTAACTATGTTAGTAAAAAGTAGAAATAGCCCCTAAACTTTTGACCAAATCTCAGTTAAGCCCTTAAACTATAAGGTGGAATAATTAAGACCTTGAACTAAAAGAATACTATTTCAACAAAAGAAAAAAGATAAAACCCTTTCATTTTTCACACCTAGGTTTTATCTTCTTTTTTTTTTTGTTGAAATAATTATTTTGACTTTATATTATTTTTTAAACACATAAAATAAATAGAATTTATAGTCTTGGTATCTTTATGCTATTGGTTGACATTTTATAATCCGTAGTAGTAACAGAGCTGCATAAAGAGGTTTAATTCTGTATTATTTAATTTAAGGGTTTAATTTTTCTAACTTAGAATTTAAAAGCTTAATTAGTATTTATTCAAAAGTCTAGGGGGTTATCTGTACCTTTTGCTAAAATAGTTAACGGCAGCATTGAGGAAGTTGCATAGAGGGGCCTAATGATTATGTATTACGTAGTTTAAGGGCTTAATTGTTCCAACTTAAAATTTAAGGGCTTAATTGAGATTTGATCAAAAGGTTAAAGGTGTATCCGTACCTTTTGCCTTTGAGTGTTTTCCACCAAGATATTAAACCTAGATTAATGGCTCCAATTCTTGTGAAAAGGAAAAGAAAAGAATAGTTATGATGTATAAGGGCACCAAATACATCAAAGATCATGAATGAGGTCTCTTAAGGTATTTAATGCTTAAACTTTGTAATTAACATAAGAAGCAAAGTGTATACAAATAATAAAGGTTAACCACCCAAGTAGCTAATTGAACTCAAATTAAAATAGTGCAATCTCTTCTCTAAAATTTTAGTGATTCTATTTTCCACTTTCTCAATCTAATTTAATTACAATTTCTAATACAGTATAAATTTGACCTAATCTTTTAGTTTTCTAACATTCCATCTGAATGTCCAAGTCCAAAGGCATAGTCTGTATTACCACTACATTTCAATTTAATTTCAACAATCCAAAAAATAATTTCAATTTAAAGTAAAGATTAAGCTTTAAAGCTTCAAGTAACAAACGAATTTCAGAGTTTTAAATGAAATTTCGATTGCACTCGAGAGGAAGTTTAGAGATCCCATGTTATATAAACAAAAAAAAAAAAAAAAACAAAAAAAAGACCAGAAAATAAGCAAAAGACATGTAGTGATATAGCTAAATCACCCAAATGGCTAGTTGTAATCAGTTGAACCCATCTTATAAAGTCATATATGTTATCGTATTATTATTTTAGAAGGGTGTATTTAATTAAAACTTTTATAGTTTTTTTTAAATGAATTATTTTTAAAGAGTTCTTGAATTTTTAATGACTTTTATAGAGTTCATGATTTTATAAATGATTTTCGGCAGACTTTACTTAAAAATACTTTTATAGAATTTGATATATTTTTATAGACTATTATTTATCTATTATTTAATTATTTAAAAATAAATTTAATATTTTATTTTTACTTTTTTCATTACTTTAAATATTATTCCAGATAATATTATATGCAACTCCATATACAAGTAACAGATTTCAATGACTTTTTCAATACTAGCTTATTTTTAAAGACTTTATAAAAATTGTAATTGAATACCCTCTAATTCTTATATGTATTTTTTAAAGTCTTTAAAAGTTTATTGAGTACCCTATGACTTAATACATAGTTTATCAAAATTATTAATGAATACATTCTGATTTTTAATTTCCATAAAAATCTCTAAAAGTCTTCCGGGATATTCAATATAAACTTTTAAAAATTTTAAAAAAATATGTAAAAGTTAAAAGGTATTTCTAAAGTTTTTAAAAAGTAATCTTACCCTTCGCTCAATGAGAAAATGGGTCAGATTCTACAAGATCAAACCTATGGGACTTAAGGAATGACGGAAGGGAATAAAAAAAGAAATAAAAAAAGAAAAGAGAGGGAAAAATAATAATAATAACTATTCAAAAAAAGTCATTAACTTTTATATACATTAACTTTTATATATTTTTAATGACTTTTTATGCATTGTTATGAATAAAAATCCTTAAGATTTCTCTTTCACTTTTCTTTAAAATTTCAATAGACTTTTTTTTTTAAAAAACTCATCTTTTTTCTTTTCAGCTTCTCTTTCATTATCGTCTTAATTTCTTTTTATTATATTTCTTTCTTAAAAGATATAACAAATTAGATGAAACTTTAGAAAGTAATTATTATTTACTAATAATATTCTTTTTTTGTACTAAGGAGTCTAAAAATATAATTTTAAATGAAGCATTTAACGAATTGTTTTAAGCAAATAATCCCACTATATACAGATTTTTAGATTTTATTAAAAAGATTATTCAAATAATTTTTTTTATTGGTAAGCCTAATTGTCATTTAAGTATTTATTAAATAATTAGTAAGCTTGACTATTATTAATTTAAGTATTTACCAAATAAGTAATAAACAAAATATAGCGACTATGATATGAATTTGGTAGTTTAATTAGAGACAAATTGTAATATATGATAGTTTCTTTTTCAAAAGAATTATTGACTTGATAAAAAAAATAGTGGTCATGTTGTGAGATAAGAAATTTAAAATGGTATGAATTTAATATAACAATAAAATAAATTATGTTACTTGTGTATGGAGTTGCATAAAATATTATGTGAAATAATATTTAAAATAAATGTAAAAAAATAAAAATAAACTAATTAAATTTGTTTTAAAATAATTAAATAATATATAAATAATAATCTATCAATGTCCATAAAAATACTTTTAAGTAAAATCTGTGAAAGTCGTTCATAAAATCATAAATCAGTAAAAATCATTAAAGATTCAAACTCTTTAAAAGTAATTCATTCAAAAAAAGTCTTTAAAAGTCTTAATTAAATTCAGTCTTCTTAATTGAATACACCCTCCTTAGTATCCATTATACCAATCCTCTCAATTAAATTCAATTCAAGTTTCTAATAAACACTAACTGTAGATTTGCATTACAACCTCTAAAACAATAGGATCAAATCAATAAATTACTTGTTATCCAAGGAAAATAGTTGCATACTACTGGCCAGCAAATTCAAACAAGTAATATAGTTTAAAGATCAAATAGTTAGTTAGACTTGCAAAGCTAAGTGTTGAGATGAATGATGATAAGAGAACAATCTACGAAAATCGAATATACTTTCTCTTTTGCAAAGTACTATGAGAAGTGATCTAACATACCGTATAAGACTTCTCCACGACAACTCGATTTGTGATACGACCAAAGATGGTAAAGTACTTGAGACTGCCTCTGCCTTAAAAAGAAAAGGTATTACACAAACCCAACAAATTGACTGGCAGGAACTGGTTTTCACACTAGATAGATTGCCTCAGCACTCCCACCGAATGGAAAAAAGAGGTATTGATACAAGCTTGAAAGCGGATTGATTGCCTAAGGTTTACATATGGATTAAAGGCATAAAGGAAAGTTAGATCTCTTGAAAGGATAGCCCAACCGACCCCCCATTAGATTGACCTAGAACTGGAGGCAGTAAGTGGATCCAACAAGCAACGGATGAGCGCTGATGCGCGAAAGAATTAATTAGGAAATGGCCTTTACTAAACTCAAATAGCGGCGCAGTAGTACTTACAACTTACTATTGAGGGCTTCGTGCCGCACTGGAGTAATCCAATATGTGGTTCCGCACGTTCAACCGCTTCTCCATTCATTTCCAATACTGATCGTGAAACACCTCTCCCTTTGTCTTTCTCAACAACAACCACGTGGCAGATTGCCATAACACCTGGGGACCCTTTGGAGTTACAAAAAAGGAACTCCATTTTGTTGACTCTACCAGATAGATAGTAGAACCCATATTTTTTCATGCTCAAAAAAAGAAATGGATCCTAGCTATATGCTTAACACATGCGAGTCGAACGTTGTTTTCGAGGAGCTAGACAAAAGGAGAAAAAAAAAACCTGCATTAACGCCACTGATGATGCAGAAAGCTTTTTTTTTTTTAGGAAGAGTCGAGGGAAATTCTGCAGGCAATTCTTTAACCGCATCTAGACCCGACTTAATGACAATGGGCGAGCGAGGTAAGGTTAGATTAGAGGGAGGGGGACTGCAAATGCCCATCCCATGAAGCGCCAGGGTGCCATGCATTCCTCTCGGGCAAGATCCGAACAACAAGGAGCACTCAACTACTAGTCTAGTCTAGTAGTTTTTTTTTTTTTTCTATTAGTTGCGATGCGAACAAGCATTTACTTGTGAGATTAGTTGAGTAGGCATGAGTTGTAGAATGAACAGCTTTCTTCCCATTTTTTAATCACCCGGGGCGGGCTGGTGTGAAACCTTTCAATCTAAGTCCCATTTGTAGTTAGAGGGGGCTGTATCATGGACGTAATGGCTTTCAAATTTTGAATCTTCCAGGTATGAAAGAGATCGTAAAGCAAGGGCTACTCCTCGCACCCGGTGTGGATTCTAGGGGAAGGTCAGAGCCCTCACCTTGCAGTAGGATTGGAGATTGGTGTACTGCTGAAACAACTTCCTGGGAGGCAGATTGATCTCGGTTTACAATCCTCAAACAGAGTACTTATTTTTCCAGAAAATGATGCTGAAGAGAAGGGATATGTTAAAGGCAAATAACAGCAAGATAATCATCGGTAAGGCTGCCGCATGATTAAAAAATGTACAATTACATTACCTTGACTGCAGCTCCATTGAATCAAGTACTGCACAATTTCGTGGAATGAATGCACTAGGATTGCATTTTTAAAATTTATTAATCTAATATGGACTACTATGTACATGAATTTGACTACAATAAAATTACATGCTAGCCACTATGGAAGAAAGCTCTGTTTCCACCTCTGGATCTCCATCAGTCCCGTCCACAGTTCTCTACAAACATAATCAATCCATTAGCACTAAAAGTTTGAGGACTATAATACCAGTTCAAATTTTAGTCTAACAAATAGAAAAAGAAAAATCAATAAGTAATACACACCTCTGAATCCTTTAATTTGTTTTCAGCAAGATAACGATCCAATGCACCTTTACCATAGAGGATCCTGCCTCCTGTTCCACATCCCTCAGTTCCTACTGCCTCTTCATCAACTACAACAGCATCTATAATATCTTCTCCTGTTTTAACATCAGGAATCTGCACAAAAATAAAAGTATATAATCATTTTCTGGATCAACTAACCACAAATACATACACTATTTGGCGTCTTTCACCTAACCATCCAGTCTGTCATAGATATCCAGCTGTAGTTGTAATACCATAGACTGGTCTTTCCACCATTATTAGGAAATTCAAAAACACATAAGCAACATACCTCATACATGGCATCCATCAAGATATTTTCTAGTATGGCCCGCAACCCTCGCGCCCCAGTATTTTTGGTTATTGCTTTTTTAGCAATTAATCTCAAAGCATTTTCTGTGAAGTGTAGCCTAACCTGCCAAAGTTGATAAAATTTTAAAAATGGCTCCAAAACAATTATGTTTCTGCGCAACCGATAAAGGGAGAGCTCACAAAGAATTCCTAAAATTAATATGAATATGCAAAGATAGACCTTCTGACTTTCTAAGCATGATAAGGATACTTACACCGTTCATTTGAAACATCTTCTTATATTGCTTTCCAAGGGCATTTTTTGGCTCTGTCAGAACCTACAAAATGTTATCAGCAGTAGGTAACAACGAATAAACAGATAATAATATTCATTAAACTACAAAGATTTATAATACTTTTTGCAAAAATAATTAAATATTGTTGACTCCATGAATTGTAGGGTTTCCATCAAAAACCATTCCATGGAGAAACTCTTTGAACACTTTAAACAAATTTTCACTAAGCTTTTAATCCTAATGAAACACTGACCATGACCTTGCAGTACATGCATTGAACTCCCTCATTCAATGACATTATTTAGTAAATTTTCTCCATGATTTTTTCAATTACTTAGCAGCATCATAGAAAAAGTTGAATAAATTATATGTATCAGAAAAAGCCATTTCAATATATTACCTGCACAAGTTGATTCTCTGTAAGAGCTGACAAACTCACAAGGACAGGAAATCTTCCCACGAATTCAGGTATCAAACCATATGAAATAAGATCACCACTTTCAACCTGCCAATGAGAAAAGTTCATGCAGTCTGAGGATACTGATATTTATAAGAAAAAAAGAAAAGAAAGGACAAAAATAAAAAAGAACAATATATATATATATATATATATATAATAAAAAGATTTTCCTAGAAAAAAGCTATAAACTGGTACTTGTTGATCAAGCTCTTGTTTGCACTTACAGTCTCCAATAAAGATGATGTCACAGCAGCACTAGTAACACTACCCATTCTCATGTTTGCACGTACTGGTGCACCAAACCCAATAGAAGAGTCTTGGCGCCTGTATGTAAAACAATTTCCATTAACGTTTCTCCTTTTCGAGATAAGTAAACTATTTTCACAAGGACAATAATAGAAGTCTATATGGTCAAAAGACCTCTCCGAAATAGTCTTCTCCAAGTCGATAAAGGCACCTCCACATATGAAGAGAATATCCTTTGTATCAATCTGTGAAAAAAAAAATCAAGAAAAGACATGAGCAATCTAAGCTAAGAAGTAAAGAAGAATTACAAGAAAATATTGCAGACACGAGCAGAAGCAGAAGCTCACTAATCATAGTTCATCAAGACTTGGCCCATGGCCAAAATCCTTACCAAGTCTTACATTTCTAACATAAATGCATATTATTATAGATATTACAGCTATTCTTGGGTTTCACCCAATAGATTAAGCTTTAGAATTTAATGGTTCTTTGACATGGTATCCAAGCACCATAATTTAAAGGTTTAGTCTTTGATCCTTAGCCACCCCCATATTTTCAATTAAATATTTTAGCATAAGCTAAAATAAGGTAAAGTTTTATAAAAGTAAATAGATGTAAGGCTATAGGAGGTAAGGTAGATTTTTAATTTTACTTAGTTCGGAAATGATGTATAATAAATGAACGTTTTATGAGGTGATATAAAAATTTTAAACTCTAACCTCCTTAACCTGCCAATTTGGTGGGTTGAGATTTGAAGAGTTTTTAATGTATTTAGAAACCTCTAAGAACCTTACCTCTTAATTAGTACTTCTCAAACAAGGGGTTGAAAGTTCTAAAACCTCATATATTCCTCAAAAACCTTAAAAGACCTCCATCCACACAAGCTAAAATTGTGTCTGGCAAATATGAAAGTAAGGTAAAATAAGGTTTTATGAGGTAAATAGAGATAAAGTTTTAGAAGGTACGGGTAGAATTTTTAATATTACTCTATTTGGGAGAAATGGATGGTAAATGAAGGTTTTAGAAGGTAATATAAAGTTTTTTAAACTATAACCTCCTCAATCTACCGATTTGGTAGGTTGAGATTTGAAGGGTTTAAAAACATCCAAAAGCCTTAGATCCTAAACTGTTCTTCCTTCCAAACAAAGGATGGAGGTTCATAACACCCAGAAAAACCTCCATCCAAACAGGTTGTAAGTTTCTGGTGAAATGATTCTTTAACACATACTGTCATTTAAAAGATTGCAACTTGTGAAGAGACCAATCCATCAGAAGTAGTTTTATAAATTATGCTGCATGTTACCTGAATATTGTCACCTCTAGGATGTTTTCGAGCTCCCTTCTCTGGCACATTGACAACCTAAATCAAGCAATGGATCATGATTATAGATAGATAATAAGAATTAATAGTTCACTATGCTGTTTCTTTTTCTCCCCTTGTGCCAAGTGTGTAAATTCTTCTAATCTGCTACACTCAAGAAACACTTAAAACAGATGGGTCATTTGGCAGCTTCACAGTGTTAATGGAGAGATAAAGTGAGATTACATAATTAAATTGCTCCTACAGTTTATGCAAACAAATGGAAAGCACGTACCGTTCCTTCAAGCATTTTTAGTAATGCTTGCTGAACACCCTCACCTGAGACATCTCTACTAATGTTAACGCTCTCAGCCTGCATATAAAAATATGAAACATGTTAGTTTGTCTTTTAGAAAGCATGAAGGAAAGAAGGACAATTAATATAGAGCAATGTAATAATAAAATGGTACAAGAAACCTTTTTAGTGATCTTGTCGACTTCATCGATGTATACGATGCCCTGCTGGGCAGCTGCCACATTATAGTCAGCAGCCTGAGATAAGAAGAATGATGATAAAACAGGGAATGGACAGATTAGAACGACCCGTGTGCAGTCGGCGCAGAATCCATAGTCTAACTAATTTTCCAAAGCACAATAGAATCATGTTATCTATCGTCATAACAGAGGTGCACCAGCCATGCTAGTTCTTCACATGCTACTCAGAAAAAACACTAGATTATGAGCCACTGGAATCAAGCATGATCCAATAAGTAACAGCCACACATATTATAGGTGCATGAACAGAAGGTACTTCCTTTAGTAGATACCTTATACTGTACATGTTCCGATAACTAGACGCATCACCACAATCATAAAGAAATACTTTTGTCCAAAACATGTGTCCGTTGTAAATTTTTAAACGTTGAATCCTTCATACATCAGGACTAATGAGATTTCCTTTCTGTTTTAAATCAGTTTTGGTCACTGTAACAGCAAGTCAGATCACTGTGGCAAAAGTATTATTCACATTTGGAACCACTTTTCACATCATTGTGGCAGTATATAAGCTTTGGGTAATTTCGGCATCTTTAAGTAGGATTTTAAACCAACGGCTGCAATCTATTATTTCTTAAACCAAGACCTAAGCTTTTTTAAGGTTTTAGAATCGTAAAATTCTTTTTTTTTCATGAAATAGACAACTTTGGAACTTCTCTTTCCATCACTTTTGGCGTCACTAATTAGGGTTCTAAAGCAGTGATAGTGATCTACTTGAGAACTACGACTAACACTTCTTTTCTTCTTTTGTTTTTACAGTTTTGGAGTTCCTAGACCAGAAAAGCCAGGAAAGGAAAAGTAGAATGTACTTTCTGCCTATGAAACCCAACTTGCACAAAATCAGCCTTGACCTACACACCTCAGCTGGGTAACAATAGAACCAGCTGATCTGGCTTGGTTCAAGCGAGTAGAGCTGCCAGCTGAAGGGTGACATGTCCAAAAACGATTATAACAAAATAAAATTGCAACTTAGCAAGCTGCAGAGGCTGGGATTGATCCTGCATGATGTTTGCGTCCTATACATTTGCCTTAAGACTGAAAAATGAGATTTAATACTCAATAATCTAAATAATTCTCGAATGAATTCTTTTGCCATCATTAGAATTATCCTTATTAAATTTATCATACGTAAATCATACCTTAGGAATGCTAGTTTTATATTATTAATAAATAGATATATTGCCATTTAACACTTTCTTTTAACTATTCCTTCTACTATAAAACAGACCATTAAATTTCAATGTGCAGCAAAAATGTTCAAAGTAAATATTAGCAAAAATCTAATTACGTTAAACTTTGACTACAGTGATATCTTAATATATTTTATTCAATTCCAGACCAGGTCTAAGAGTCTTGATTTTGACTGTTTCTTTCTTTCTTGCTCAAACCACATGTGCATTAATAACCTTCACTGTTCCCCTCAAAGAAAAAAAGAAATCACTATGGTACATATGAAAACAGTCCTTCAATTTGGTATTCCAGCCTAGGACTTCAAAATCTTCCCAAAACCAACCTCTAGACGCTTTCGACTTCGAATATATCAGATTTCAACATCAATATCTCAACTGAACCGCTAAAAAGAGTTTAGATCCTCGAGGCTTTCCTATACCACAAAGTTTCCATCTCAGCTTTGTCAGGATAAACAGCTGTACTAAGTAAGTGGTTATGATTGCAAGAAGCTAAAAAAAGTGTACCTAGAAAAATTTGCTTATCCATACGCAAACAGATTAAAAACAAACTAGCTTGTTCACATGCAAACACATCAAAAAGGGCAGGATTACAACATGATGAGGGACATGGTGCAAGGGAATGGAATGACTAGCATTAATAAATTCATTAACAGTACAAATGGAATAACAAACATTGAAGCATAAAATTACATAATGTTAGAAGTTGTATTTGTCCTCACATTGCTAAGTTATTGGACTGCTATGGTATATACATGTGAATTGAGCACCGTGTTCCTTTGAGCTAGCTTTTGAAAATAAGTTCTACCCAAGCTCATTTATCATGGTATAAGAGCCAGACTTTTGTCTGTGATGATGGGTTTGAACGCAACCCATTTGTATGTCACGCTAAACATGAGGGAAAGTATTTGAAGTTGTATTTGTCCCATATTGCTAAGTGACTGGATTGTTATGGTATATATATGTGAATTGGGCACCCTCTTCTTGTAAGCTAGCTTTTAGGAATGAGTTTTACCCAAACCCATTTATCACATTATAGTCCAACCCAATTACATATAATACTAAATACCATGACAACTAATCCATAGAGGGCAAAGAAAACACCATCTACCATATTGTCAAAACTCATGAGATCCATGCCCATAGTTTGGAATGGTATTGGTATTAAAACAAATGTTTATTTTCAAGGCTCAATGTAGCCAAAAACAATGGCATAATTGCTCGTCTAGAGTACTCAAAAGTTTCCTTCTCCATCAACTGAACTAACCAACCATATCATTTAAGAAAATCAAATTTCGTTTTCATCCTGGATGCCTATAGAAACAGCAAGAAGCTTCACATAGTATATGCACTATATGGAGAAAGTTCGTAAAGTTTAAAACAAAACATACTATCCCCTAAACGAGCAAGACCATACATGTCACTGTTATTGGAAGTCAATTTTCTAAACTTTAGCAGTATGTGAAAGAGAAGGGAGTTAAGGTTTTATGAAACTACCATGAGTAGCTTGTACAATATGGACTCCACATCTTCCCCAACATATCCTGCCTGCACATAGCATTTCAGGGAACATAAAAAATGTGCTTATCATAATAAAATATTCTAGTTTTAGCACCCACACTTCACACAGAGGAGTAAAGAATAAAATCACCAAAGAATATTCAGGAATAATAGTGTACTCAAAAAACTCTATCCAATCCCCTAAACTCACCCATCCAGATCCCCAAAGAAAAAGAAAAAAAGCAAAAAAAAATTCAAACAAACATTAGGCCATGCAACTATTTACGTACTAAATTTTTGCTACTATAGCTCTTCACTTAATCTCTAGATGGCAGCAATATATCAAACACCTAGAATGGACTTGGGTTTGTCAATAACTGCAATATATCAAACACTTAACCGAAATTGTCAATAACTACACATACTGAGTCTGAATGTGACTGTTTGTTGACACCATATCTGAGTTCAAGCAACAGTCTTCATACATTTTCAAAGGACAAGGAGCACCAAGAAAAATCAATGATCCTAGTGGAATCAGATGATAAAACAACCTTGACAACTATTGCCACTAAATCATCCCCTATACCCCACCCTTTTCTTAAGTAAAAGAAAAAATGTTAAACTAGTGCTTGCTGTTGCACCATGTGCTAAACATACCCCGAGGGCACCTTAAAGCACCCTAAAGATAAAAAAAAAAAAAAACTCTACAAGCCAAATTTTGAAGGCTGCAAAATATATATAAATATATATATATATATATATATATATATATATATATATATTAAGTGTCTTTGTTTGTATTGAGGACTCAAATCTCATTCTCTCAAAAAAATAGATTCTAGGGTTCTATTTCATTGCTATAAATATGACTAATCCAAAAAGAAAATTATGATCTCATTAAATAAATTATTTGCCCTCTTTGACTCCAGAAACCATTAAATTTTAAGCCATCTTGCAGTAGGTCTCCACCAATCCAGATATCTTCAAGTGAAACACTCGGTAATAGAACACAAACTAACATACATGTGATATTGTCACTTGGACAAATCAACAAACATTTAGAAAGACAAAATCCTATAGAGCAAAACTATGTCACATTACTGCATAACAATTTCAAATCTATCACAGAATGCAAACGTGGATGAAAACAAGAATCAATTAAGTGATGATGATCTTCTATGAATGCCACCAACTTGCCTGAGTCAAGGTTGTTGCATCAGCAATTACAAAGGGAACGTTCACAAAGCGTGCCAAGGTTTTGGCAAGTAATGTCTTCCCTGTCCTTGAAATGGCATCAGATACAGCAAACAAGTGAGACCAGTAAATAGAAGTGTCAACAACAATCAATTAAACAGAAATAAAAATATGAACTTTATTACCATGCGTTAAAATAAAATAAAATAAGAAAACAGATAATTAAAACATTTTAAGGAATAATAGTAAATCAAACGAACAATGAAAAAGAAAAGGTGGCAGCAATATATGAGTATAACCCTTTTAGCAATGTCCATAATTCCAAATTTCATGAAGTCATGGCATTCAAAAAGGGATAGCAATATTATTTATCCATCCAGTGTATGAGGAATCAAATATCTGGATCCCTGACAATGAGATAATTGCCCCTTCCGAAATTATTATTTCCATTTTAGTTCTGGGTGGAGGGAATGATTATAACTCAACTGCCTAAGACAGACCAAAATTCTAAATCTCTTGAATCTATGAATTTTGTTTTTCTTGATGTTTTCCTTGTCCGCATCAGACATTACAATAAAAAGTAAAGGACACTAAGCAGTCAAAATATGGACAATGAGAAAATTACCTGAGCCTGTTGGTCCCATTAGAAGAATGTTACTTTTCTCAAGTTCTACTCCATCCTCATCCATAGCTTCTGCTTTGTTGTTCCCCGAATCTCCTGCAGACCTAACTTCCCAAGTTGTAATAAACATGTTAGAAGTCAAATAAACATTATAAACAACTGTGACTCAAGAATGTGGATGCACATGCTAGTTATTGATTATTGACCCTATGATATCCAATAAAAAGGATTTGCACCCACTGAAGGATTAAAAAAATGAAAAGGGCATTATTGACAAGGCTAGAATCATCATATGATAGGAGAATGATTGCACCAAAGTAGCAAGAAAGATTATGCTATGCAATATCAATAAACTATTGGTCAGGTGACTGATTAAAATGAAAATTAGAAAGAAGAAAATGAAACCACCACCTATGTTAAGTATGTTATGAATCTTAGGAGAACCACACCTCAAAAGCTAGCTATTGAGGTGGAAGAGTCCAAGTTCATGCAAACCCCTCATTGAAATCTCACACTTTTAATGTGGGATCCAAGTTCCATATCTTGTCAACTAGGATCAACAGCCCACCACACTCAACAGTCCACATCAGATAGCTTTCTGCAATGAGACATTGTGCTAGTTAAATCTAGCCCCACACAAACACTACAATGCCAGCATCACGCGAACACTACAATATTGATGTCACCACCATGCTGCTTGTTTAGAACTGGGAGGCATAGTGGGCAGCTCTAGTACCAATTCTTACGAACCTTAGGAGAATCATACCTCAAAAGCTAGTCATTGAGGTAAAAGAACCCAAGTCCATATAAATCCCTCACTGAAAGCTCATACTTTTAATGTGAGATCCAAGTTCCACAATTTGCCAACTAGGACTATAACAGAGATAGTCAGCACAAACAGATGCAAACGCATCCACGGTTAGTAATGTAAATCAATAATATTTACTGCAGACCACACTTCTGCATATCTGGTTTCACAAATCCTAGCCAAAATATGAAGCCTGGTAACAAGAAGATTAAAACTTGAAGAGCCAGATGTTTATATTCTTCCTTCTCATTTTCCAAACCAAATAAGATAAGATTTAGCTGCTAACCTAACAAGTTTCATAATACTGGAAACTACACTCTTTCGCCAAACCAGCCATGAGAAAACTCAGGCGAAAAGCATAATACTAGAAATTTATGCCACATTAAAATTAACCTTACATAATTTATAAGTTACCCCGTCGTTCAGCTAGTGCATAGAGTTTCATGGGAAACCAATGTGAATCACAAAAATTGCAATCAATTGATCAACCTTTCACGAACTATTTGGAGAAAAGGAAGGGAATTAGGGGGCTTTGTGTGTGTTGTGTTTGTGTGTGTGCGTTCATGCGTGTGGGAGTGATACAACTGACCATTTCTGAATGGAATCGTGGTAGATCCTCTTATAGTGATTGTAAACTGCGACAGAAAGCACCTGTATTGAAGACAACATGTAATATATTCACAAACACAGCAAAAGACATGTACAAGATATTGAGATAAAGTTAGAAAAGAGAAGAATACGAAGAGAGATGTGACTATGGATCAGACAATGTTTAGCAGCTACTGCTACTGTTTATACATATTTAAACTCCTACAAACCACTGAGCAATATTTGAAATACAGCAGACGGATCCCTTTTTTTCCTGGTTATCAGAAAAGCTACAAAAGAGATTTAAAAAAAATTGATAACCATACGAGCATTCAAAACTGTTTCCGCATGAAAGTCAGCAAGAAATACTTTCACTGAAGCAAAGAACAAAACTTTGTCTGACAACCATATCCGGTTTATTTAGTTTACTTTCCAATTGCAGCACCTATGTGCTAAAACACATAACTGAAACAAAATTTGTGAATTGAAATCCATCATATGTACCAAAGGAAACAATTCTGTAATAAAAGCTACAAGTAATTGCCAAGAGAAAAAATAGTGAATGCATTTTTCACTTTCAAACATAAAAACAAGCATTTCGTAATTCTAAAGCAACCAAGTAAACCAAAGAAAACTCACCTTTTTAGCCCTATCTTGTCCAATAACAAATTTATCAAGTCCCCTGCATATCTCCTTTGGAGTTGGAAAATTATTACCCAAATCAGATCCACCCCAACATCCATCCTTCGAATTCGACCCGGGCCCACCTCTACCTTCACCACCACGGACTTCACTTACTCTAACCGTTGCAATCCCATCTCCCGGTGGCTGCCACACCTCTGGTGGGTCCCCATAGTTAGACCCACCACCACTACTATTTTTCAATTTCTCGCTCCAATTTCTCTTATTATCCAATAACTGATTACCCTTTTCAATGAATTCACCACGCAAAGACACAGGCTTAAAAGAAGTGAAGTGATAAGGAGTGTTAGAGAAATGATCGTCCCATTTATTACGGTGGGTACAGTAAGAGGTAGAGGTAGACATGATGGCACCACCAGCGTGCATGTAATTGAATATGAAGTATCTGAATTGATAGAAAGCTGTTTCTTTTGATGGTTTGGCTCTGAAAACTGCTGCCATGGCGGGAAATTAACAGATATGAAGAAGATGAAGAAGGGAGAATTTATTACTATAAATGGTTCAAATTGGGAACTTGAAAGAGGGGTTTGAGATAATCGGGGTTGAATTCAAGCGGGTATATTTTAGATTTTATGATTATCATGAATCGGTGGAGAAATATTGTACATAGGAAATGTTTGCATGTTTTATCTAATATATAACTAAAAGAATATCTGACCAAATTCTGCCAGGCCAAACAAAGCTTGCACGGCAAAAACGTACTGATTTTAAGGTGAATGAGAGCCACGACGTATTATACATCGCGAATATAAAAATTATGTCCTCAAGACTAAAACACACATGAGTATTATTAGATTAAATGGATACTTTAAAATTATGACGTAAGAATTTTTTTAGTTAGATATTAATTGATATTTTATATTATTAAATAGCTAATAAATAAAAATATTAAAAACTAAATTTAAATTATAAATTTAAATTTAATGAATTAATGAATTAATAAATTATACATTATTTTTTATCATGTTTTATTCCTTAATTTTATATCATATTATTATTAAAAAATTATTATATTGTTTATTCAATTTTTATAATTTGTTGCATTTTATATTTTTTTCTAAACACTAAATTTATTTTCTAAGAATATATGTTAATATTCTTATAAAAATTATATATTAAAATAATAAAAATGTTAATCAATATAACTAAGAGTATAATTTTAATATTTCTTTCCTCCAAACATCAGTATTATGATTTAAATTTATAAAATGAATTGTAGGTTCATATGTTATAAACTGTAAATTTATCAAACGTATACTTAAGTTTATAGATTATAGCTTAAAAAATCATAAATTGAAATACATAGATTCATATATTAAGAACAAATTCATTAGTAAAAATTAATGAATATAGACTTCATATTTAATGAATTTTACACTAATAATAGATGAATATACAATTTATAAATAATAAACTTAAATATTATATTTAACAAATATAAAATTAATAATTTATGAATATACATTTTGTACATAATGAATTTAAAGTTTATGTTTAATGAACCTGACACTAATAATAAATGAATATACACTTTATAAGTAATAAATAACATATTCATATGTTAAAAACAAGTCCATAAGTAAAAGTTAATGAATATACACTTTATATTTAATAAACCTTACACTAATAACAGATGAATATACAATTTATAAGTAATGAATATGGAGACATAAATATTTAGCCCTTTAACATTTCCTAGTCGCCATCAGCTAGTCTCCTCCAACCTCGCAAAAGAAGGTCTCGTCTCGACTAAACTCGACCCCACCTCTCAGTAAGTACGGTAGGTCTTCACCAACCCGAGCTTTCCACCAATATGTTTAAGGTAAGACCAGCAGCCTCTTCACTTTTTTTCCTTCCCATGCATCTAGGTATGAAAAAGGTAAGCAATTAGGAAATTTCTCCTATATTATGGGAGGGCATAATATCATAGCCATCATCTCACTCTCATTATTCTCCTCCCACTTAAATTCACTTTACTTTTCTAACTTAATCATTAGAGGGCATTTAGCCACCTTATGGCCATAAGGCTTTGACATTTGTTTTCAGGTGAAGATTCTCGTTTGAAGCACGAAAGAAGAAAACTCAGTTGGGCGGACAGAAGAACCTATCTAAAGTTCATCTAACACTAATAACAAATGAATATTATTTTATAAATGATAAATTTAAAGCTCATGTTAATGAACCAGACACTAATAATAAATGAATATACACTTTATAAGTAATCAATATATCATTTGTGCATAAAACAAATCAATATTCATAGTTTAAATGACAACATATCTATAATCTATAAACTATAAGTTCATTAAATGTTTACTTGAGGTTCATTTAGTATAATACACATATTAATATCTATAGAAGACTCATTTATCTCAATTAGTTATTTATTCTCTATAATTAAACCCATTAAATACTTTCTTAATCCAAATAAAATATTAAAACACATCAATTAGTATAGAATGGAGAAAGTAACTACTAATAAAATGTTAATAAGAAAATAATTAATATTTAATAAGAAATAAAATTTATTATTAAATTTTAATTCTTAATAAAATTATTAATACATCAAATATCAAATATAAAAATTATATTCTGGATTTTATAATTAATTAGTTTATGACATGACTATTTTATAATCCAAAAAGCAATATAAAAAAATTAAATACAATTAAGAAAAAAGCCCTAAAAATAAAATATTATACACGTGTAAGATGGCCCAGATTTACAATGCTATGTGAACCTAGGTCCATGATATAATTTATCGAGATAATCAGGGATGAATTCAACTGAGCATGTTTTAGATTTTATAATTATCATGAACTAGTGGAAAAATATTGTATTTCCATACATCACTCTAGCTATGTTTTAAAGTCATTTTAAATTATCGTCCTTAGAGAATAAGACAAGAATTAATATCGAGAGGGCCCCTTTCACTAGCATTCAAGACAAGAGCCCAAGAAGTAGCACTTGAAAAGCTGAAATAAATATAGTCCACAAGCAAGACATTGATGCTATCAAACATGGCTGACCTAAGGATTATGATCCGAGAGGAACTCTGGCAAGCTTTGGTTGAGATTTTTAAGAAATAGACTATCCAAAAGACTATTATTGCCCCTACAACTATTGTTGCTGCTACTCATGATGAAGAAGCACATGGTGAGCATCTCTAGAACTTATATGACTGCATGCTAGAACAAGGTAAGAAAGAGTGCTCTTACTGCAAAAGTTGTTATGGAATTTGAGATTCTATATAGTTTAAGTAAAAGGCTCGACAAGATGCAAGATATGCTAAAAGATCAAGGTTTAGATTTAACCTTTGATTTTGAAGAATTGATATTGATTGGAGAAGATAAATTGCCTTCCAAATTTGGAATGCCTGAAATACAGAAGTTCAACAGAATTGGAGATCCAAAGATCTTAAAAAAATATGCTACTATCATGAGTACTACTCATTTGGCTTAGACCCAAATCATCAAGTTGTTTGCACTTTCATTAGAAGGGTTAACTGTGAACTGATACCATGGGTTAGAAAGATCCATCAAGTCTGATTGGAAAAGGCTTTGTGATGCTTTTGTGCAGCAATATGACTATAATGCTCACCTGAAAATCTCTATAAGGGATTTGGAATCGACGAAGCAAAAGCCTAATGAATCCTTTTATGACTTCTTGACTAGATGGAAAAACAAAGCAGTTTTAATGAAGAACAAGCCTTCTGAAAAGAATCCCAAGACCTTCATGAGCTTGTACAATGATGGCTTACAAGTAGAAAAAATTGAAAATGCTAAAGCTGGTTAGAGCATGGAAAACTTTGAAGCTACAGAGATTGAAAAGCTACCATTTAAAGATGATGAAACTTCACAAGATTTAGCTCTTGATTTATTTGGAAATAAAAATATGATTATGCTTTTAGGATCAATGATATAACTTTGATTTTCGCTTGTTTTATGATGTTTATCTTAATGGTATTCTACATTACAATTATCATTACATTAGCATGTTTAACATTAATTATATTTGAATTGATTTATTTAATAAGCGCACAAATGACAATTCTAGGTACATTTCAATCACACATAATATAACTCTTGAAGAGAGAAAAGTGAGAGAATAAAAAAAAGAAAAGAAAAAAAATAGTATTTGATACACAAGATTGAATTCAAGGTAGCAGAATTGTCTAACACACTAGGGGCAAAGCAAGAAGACTAAATTCAGCCCTCATCATATAACAACCTTAAAAACAACAAGGACCTCCAAAGATAGAATTGATTAAAGAATGGTGCTCTAAACCTGAAACATGCAAGATCGATTACATTTGACTCAAAAAAATTTAGATCAAGCTAGAAACTTCTATATCAAATAAGAAAAATTATACTCAAATATGCTAAAAGGAGTTCAAATATCGGGGGCAATAAGTTCACAAGTCAATTTAGACTATTTCAAATACTATCTTTTGAAAAAGAAGAAGAAAAAAAATAGAAAAATAAATCCTACTGACTAGAATACCTATACAGGCTAGTCAAGCAAATTTTAAGGAAAAAGTGAGGAAAAAAATAGTCAACTAGAAAATTTGAAAGGACTAGTTGATAACAAGAGTAGTATTATGAGATCTAAAGAGAAGCAAGATTATTTTTTCTTCGAGTTTGTTCTTGTGTTTCTTGCGGGAAAATCTAATAATTTATAGCACTTCATCAATCGTGACATCACGCTCAACGAATCAGCAGTGCTAGAGTCTTCGATCTTGTCTCAAGAGAAGTCTTGAAAATCAGTAAAATCATCTACAAGCATTAACAAAAGGGACTACGAGCACTTCAGTTCACACTTCTCAAGTAGCCAAACCTATAAAAAAAGAGAAAATAAGAAAAAGGAGAAAATAAAAGAAAAGAATACGCTAAGTTGAAAACTCGAAAGAGCGACTTAGGCAAAAATAGAGTTTCTTAAGTTGAAAACCCAAAAAGGAAGCTTAGACAAGTTAAGACATTATCCTGCTAAGTTGAAAACCTGAAAAGACCTGAAAAGACGGCTTATGCAAAAGTTAGGGCGTAAAAGTAAGAAAGGAAAAGAGATTTCATTGCTATTTGTATGAGATTGTTGCGAAGCCAATTATCATTGCACAAGTATTAGTACAACCCCAAGGCAAAATGATTCAGTCCTTCCATGCTTGTGTTATCTCTAGATCTGCACTTTCTATCGTCACCATGACTTTTAGATTTCTGATATGCATCATCGTCTTCATCATTTTCTATCAATCATTCGGCTTCATGCCATGTGACTGAAGAGTAGACAACCCACTTGTCAAATCGTCAATCTTTTACCGATGAGCATCATAATGCCTCTGTCCAAACTAAAGGATGATTTTTTGGAAATGCATTACATACATAACATGCATATCACATACCTTCACTACTTTTGCTTAATTAGATCTCTATGTATATTTGTATATATATCACTAACCTGTAATAGAAAAATAAAAAGAAGTTAAAAAAGAAATAAAGTGCTCGAACTACACTCAAGTTTACCTTTCGAAGCGAAAGATGCAGCAGTTTACTTCTCAAAGTAGAAGTTTACCAGTTTACTTCCCGAAGCAGATATTATCATCATACATCACGAAGTGGAAGATCACAAGTCTATTTCCAAAAGTGGAGAACCAATTCAAGTTCTAAAGAACAAGTGTACTTCTTGAAGCAGTAGATTCCAAAGTGGATGACTAATTTATTTCTCGAAACAGAAGATCCCGAAGTGGATGATCAATTTAATCCTCGAAGTATTTACTCCTCGAAGTAGAAGATCTCGAAGCAGAACAATCATCATCCTATAGTATATTACAATCAGTAGAAGATCATCGAGCGTGGTTCCCAAACTATCGGGCGTGGTTCCTAAATTATCAGGCGTGGTCTCCAAATCAACGGGCGTGGTCCCTAAATCATCGGGCATGGCTCCCAAATCAGATAGGCTGGTTCCCAAATCATCGGGCATGACTCTCAAATTAGACAGGCGTGGATCCCAATTCAACGGGTGTAGTTCCCCAAAAAAGTAGTTGAAGTCCTCAATCCAAGCAGGCGAAGCCCTCAACCCAAGCAGGTAAAGTCCTGAAATCCAAGCATGTGAAATCCTCAAGTCCCCAGTAGAGCGAAATCCTCAACCTTAGCAGGCGAAGTCCTCACCTCAAATGGGCATGGCCCCATATTGAATCAGCAACTTTAGATCGAGTTTATGAGGAGTGGCTGTTATAGCTCATATATCCTTTTTCCATATCCTTGATGTCTATGTTTTGTCTGTATTTATTTAATGCATTTTCATGCTCATAAATTTTGACAAATCGGGGGCAGGTATCAGCATCCCTTTTTTAGATTTAGATATCGAGGAAAAAATGGAAAACTTTATGATGAAAGTTACTGCTTTCTCAGATCTCGGGAGGTGAAGGATAGGTGAATCTGAGGCTAGGGTCAAGGTTAATCCAATTGGAATTATCTTATTAAAATTAATTTGGACCTAATTGTCAAAGAAATTAAGTTTGAGGGTAAAAAATGATAGTTTTTACAAATTTAGAGACTTATTTGAACTTTTCAAGCTCCCTATATATAGAGCCGATTGAGATTTTTACACTCCAATTTTATTTTTTTGTGACGATTTCATATCTAAATACAGATTCTAGAAGATTTTCTTGATGATAATCATCCTTTTAATTGATAATTATTTAAATTTTAAAAATAAAATGAGATAATTATCGATATATTCCTAAAATCTATCGTTTTCCTTAGGGCTTCCCTTAAAACCCTACCTCTATAAATAGAAAGAGGTGTTTACAATTTTAAGGGGGGGAGGAAAAATTGAAAATTGGCAGTAAGTGACATTAAGATTTGAGAGACACTAAGAAAGGAAAAATAAAGAGAAAACCCAAAGGAAAAAGAAAGAAAAACACTATCATTCTTAGTCGTCATTAGAAGATCTAAACCACTGAAGAAATAGCAATTTTAGGAAACAAGCCATTGAAGAAAGATCATTTTTGAAATTTTTTTCTAAATTGACAGAAGGTTTCGCTAAGCCAGATCCAGCACTGGATTCCTACCCGGTCTTCAATTCAACTGCATTCTCATCACCTGAGACTCGCAGATCCAACATTCATGGTGACAACTTGAAGGTTCCTTCAACCATACATCCACATTCATCATAAAATCAGTTCTTTCATTCCTTTTTTTATTTTCTTTTATTATTTGTTCTTAGAAATATGATTAGGGTTTTGATCTATGATAAGTATGATAGATTAGGTTTTTTTTTATGAATATACATGTTAATAGGGTTTGATTATGATAATAAGAATTTAGGGTTTTAAAATTTGACATTTTGACAATTAGGGTTTTTAGATCAAATTAGAAACTTATTATAGAACCAATATTTAGATTTATTTGTCATTACGATTAGGTAATCAAATCTGTTAAACATGATTTTCTTGTTTTGATTTGCTTTCTGTTAGTTTACGGTATTTAGGGCCTTTAGTAATTTAGGATTTTGATTGTTTAATTGACTTTTATTGCTTCTATTTTAATGCTTTTTCCTATTTTTTTTATTCTAATCAATTTTAAAGTTTGTGTATGTGAAATTTCAGCTCTAGAAATGCGAGAATATGCTAATGAACGATAAAAATTAGCCCGAAAAACCCTAGGGTCGATTGGCTCTTCACATAGAGTCAATCAGTTGTTCAAGCCAGCCTCCAACTTTTATATTTTTTTGGCAATTTTTGATGTACTTTTGGCTTCTGTATAGTTTTAGGTCCTTTTCCTTTTCACAATCATAGTTGTAGGCGGGTTGTAATAATTAAGTTTTACTTTCTGCTTTATTTTATTTATTTTTTTATTTATCGTGTGATAATTAAATATGTGTTATATGATTGATTAATTAAAATGGGCCACACAAACTTAGGGTTAAAATTGATCCAACATGAAACTGGTAGTCTAATAGGCTAATCAACTTTAACTTTGTCTAAAATCCTAAAATTCGTGTAGACTTAGCGGATTTTAGCATGTTTAGTTAGGATTTGGACCTAATTAGAATTAGGATCACACTGGATGGTCTTCATCATAATAAGTAGTTCAACAGGCTTAAAGGCTGAAATTCAATAGCATAATTGGTAATTGGGCTAGACTAGGAGCGTCTTGTACATAAATGATTAGTAAATTAGATTAAAAACTTAAACTTGGGCTGGGCTTAATTAAAATGGGCTAGCCTTAGGTGTATTATATGTGTAATTCTGCTTAACTGTGTATAAATTGCTTGCATTTATAGGGAATAATTTGTTAAACAATAAAATTAAAAACTAATATATATAAATAAAGAAGTTGGCTTCTAGATCCATCTCTAGACTCTGTGGCGTAAGCTTCCTTATAGAATCTAAGAAACGCTCCCCATTAATTACAAAATTATTGATATTTAGCAAATTTCTTATAAGTTTCATTAACTTGAAGGTTATCATTATGTCCTATAACATTAAACATATGGTAGCATCATAATTACATGCAAAATTATATTCTAGCTGCTAATGGCTTAACACCACAATCAATTACAAGACAAACTTTTTCCAGTCAGTTAGCTACACGATTAGCTAGCTTTTTTTGCTTGATGCCCTTTAACAAGCTAATTCCTAGCTATGCGATTTGGTTGGTGATAGGTTCATATTATGTATATATATTTAGGATATTTTAGTGTTTTAATTGTATGTTTTATCTATACAATATGTGGAAATATATGTTTATCACCTCACTTTAGCTTTATTGTCCAATTTTAGGTATCATTAGCCAGAAAGGAAAAATATGAGTTAAATATTACCAAATAGGCTTAAATAGAGTTGTTGTTGCCAAGATCCAGAATTAAAGACACGTGGGCTACTAATTTTATAGGCTTAGCCGAATATATCAAGACCCAAAAGGGAATTAATTTAGTTTTTTATGTAATTATGGACCATTCTTAGTCATTTACTTAAGTTAGGATAATTAAAAGTTGTAGGAGATAACTCTTAGAAGTTTTGTACTTGGAGGAGGACTCTACAAGAGATATCTCCATAAGTAGTATAGATCAGTTATAATAAAGATGCGCATTCAGTCTGCATCTATGCATTATTTCTCTCTCTACAATTCTCTACAGTTCATCTTCCATAAACGCTTTAGTTTAGTTTTCATTGTTCTTTTAAGATCTAAGAAGCATTTCAAGAAGTGGAGAATGAGGACCAATCATCTTCCTACTTGAAAAATTCTGGATTTTAAAGTAGCTTTCATTTTTTATTTTGTTTTATGTCTTTCTATTTAATTACAATGACCATTAGATTAAATATGTCAAGTTAATTTTCATAAGTATTTAGTTTAGCCCTTTTACTTGTGTAGAACCTTGTTATTTATTTATTTGATGAATGATTTCTTACCTTCATATCTTTATTAGTTTCAATTATTGTTGTTAGTTGACAATCATATCAATTTAATAATAATACTTGTTATGAAAATCTTAGGTTTTATGTATTAGAGATATCATCTTTACTCTAATCTATGTTGGTATAAGAAACTTTATTCGCATAATTAGTTTGAGTGGCTAGAGGAAAAGTCACTTCAACATCTCATTCATTAGATCTAGGCTTAAAGTAAAACAAGAAGATTACTAAGTAAATGACTAGGCTATATACTTTTTTTATCATATAGTTTTCATACATCATAATCATTGCATATTTATTTTATAGTTTATTATATTTGTTTTATGAATCTATTAATTTCTTAAAATACTTGCTTAGAGCGTTTAGATTTATTTCAACTGCTTTTTGTGTGATAGTCTTTATAATACGATTCTGCAGTTCCTTGTGAGATCGACCTCGTGGTGAACTTATCCTTACTATAGGAACAGTTCATACACTTGCGAGTACATATTGATAACCATTAAATTTTTTGCAATATTGCTAGGAAACTGTGTCGAATATTATATTAATTAATTGTCAAGTTTTGTTTCTTTTGTGTTTTTGTGTTTTTGTATTTTGTCTATGTGTTTTGTTTTATTTTTATATTTTATTTTTAAATTTGAATAATTTGTATGCTTAGTAGAAAAACTAAATCAGGTGAGTCATCAATTTAAAATTCCTACAACTTAAGATCAGCTGTTAAAAAGACAGAAAAAGATCAAAAAGTAAAGAGTGAGTTTGTACCTCCAAGGCTAGAAGAAGAAGAGGAATTTGAGAAAAGGCTAGGAGAAGAATCTAAAGAAGAGGTTGAAATAATGGCTAACGAACAAAGACAAGTAGTAGTTGAAAGGAAAATGGCTATGAAGGATTATGCTCGGCCTATAATTGGTAACATTATTTCATTCATAGTTCTAGGTGATGAATTTAGGAATTATGAACTTAAGAACATTTATTTTAATATACTTCCTTCATTCTATAGTATACCTAGTGAAGATGCATTAACATTTTTCAGGGAGTTTTATACTATAGTTCATACATTTCCATTATCTGAATTAATGAAGATCAATTAAGGATGAGATATTTTTCTTATTCATTAAAGAAAAAAGCAAAGGCTTGGTTAATAACCTTGCCTCTTAATTTCTTGAAAATTTGGGATGAAGTTTATAAAAAATTTATAAGTAAATTTCACTCATATCAAAAGACCAAAGAATTAAGGGCTGAAATTTCTATTTTTTTCCAAAAGGATTCTGAGTCCTTTCATAAAGCATGGGATCGCTTCCAATTACTTTTATTACAATGCCCACAATATGGATACCCACTTCTTGTAACTAACCAAATCATTTTATGATAGGTTAACATAATAGTATCAATATATGATTGGTAATGCAGCTGGGGGTGCTATGTTAAAAAAAACTATTGATGAGGTTTATGATATCCTTGAGATGTTAGGAGCCAATTCACAACAACAGAGTGTGAGAACAAAAAGAGTAGGAGTGAATGAAGTTGTGTCTCATAATGAAATAGCTATGCAAATACATGAATTAACTAAATAAATTAAAATACTTGCTTCAACTAAGCATGTACCAAGCAATGAGGTTTTTAGTATATGTGATGTTTATGGTCATGGTGCTAATGTTTGCTCATCTTATGACAATTATGCAGGTAATGATTATGAACAGTTTAATTTGATGAAATCTTATCAGCCTAAGCAACCTATAAATAACCCATATTCTAACACTAATCTAAGTTGGAGAAACTATCCAAATTTTTCTTAGAGAGATAATGACCAAAACCCACCATAGTTTTCGAGGAACCAAAATCAACTCCAATATCAAAACCAAGAGCCTCAATACCTAAGGAGTCAAAACCCTACATTCTAAAATCAAGGACAAGCTCTTCAAAGAAAACCAAGCTTAGAGGAAACACTCCAATCTTTTATTACAGCTACCTATGATAGGATGAGGAGGAATAAGAAGAAAACTAATTATTGAAGCTTGAAAAAAATGATTGGAAACTCAAATTAGGCAAATTACTAAAGCTGTATAAGAAAACAAGAAAGGAAAATTACCAAGTTAACCTGAACAAGGCCATATCATTCTAAAAGATGGTGAGTTATTTGATAATAATATTGAAACCTTAATTGAAAAATACTCTTTTTATATAGGTACACCAAAATAAGATGGATTACTTGATTTGGAAATAACTGAATGAGTTGTACAAAAAGAAGAAAGAGGAGAGCCTAATATTGGGCAAAAGAAGAAAGAGAATGAGGCATTTTTAGGATATTAATTCCATAAGGCAGCTGAGCTTTACAAGCCTCATAATCCGTCCCCTAACATATTAAAAGAAAGCAAACAAGATAAATAATTTTTTAAATTTTTTGATATGCTTTCTAAAGTTAACATTAATCCACCTTTGTTGGATGTTATCAAAGGTATGCCAGCTTATGCTAAGTTTTTTAAGGAACTTAATTCTAACAAAAAGAGATATGAGATAATGAAAAAGTGATGGTTTCTAAAACAAGTGTTGTTCTTCAACAACAACTACCTAGTAAGATGAAAGATCTTGGGAGCTTTACCGTTGATATTACAATGGGGGATAAGAAAGTTGCAAAAGCTATGTGAAATTTGGGAGCAAATATCAATTTGATGCCTTATTCTACTTATACACAACTTGGCTTAATAGAATTGAAACCAACTACCATATCTTTATAACTTGTGGACAAGTCAATAAAGTATCCAAGAGGCATAGTGGAGGATTTGTTGTTTCAGGTAGGTAAACTGATAATCCCTGCTGACTTTATAGTTCTTGACATGGAAAATATACTAGCAAGGGATAAGGAGCAAACTATACTCCTTAATAGACTTTTCATGAAAACTACCAAAACAGTTATTGATAGGCACAATGGGATGCTGACTATGATAGTCTTAGCAGAGATTGTAGAATTTAAAGTATTTGATTCTCTAACTCTATCTCCTAGCACTTCAATTGATAAATGTTCATATGTTGATTGCTTGGATTATTTTATGTATGAAACATATTTACAAAATAGGGATGATAAGTTAGAGGTTCTTTAACATTCAAAAAGTAGAGGAGAATTTACATGAGGAAGTCTTAGACTTTCATGATAAATTAGATGAAGCTATTCTAATATCACTAGATGAAAGCATCAATGAACCTTTAGATTTTTCCATTAAAAATGAAGTAGAATTTATTAATGAAACACCTAAACTTGAACTTAAAGATTTGCCTACAACACATAAGTATTTCTTTTTAGGATAGTGAGATACATATCGAGTAATTGCAGTAGATGATCTTTCCCCTTCTAAAGAAGAGGCAACTATTAGAGAGTTAAGAAGACTTAAGAAAGCCATTGGGTGGAGAATTTCTGATATCAAAGGTATTAGTCCAACTATATGTATGCACAAAATTATCTTAGAAGACAATGCCAAAGTTGTTAGAGATACCCAAAGAAGGCTTAACCTAATATAAAAAAGAATGGTGAAAAAGAAAGTTCAAAATTTATTGGATGAGGGAATAATATATCCAACAGTTAATAGTAATTGGGTAAGCCATATACATGTAGTGCCTGAAAAGTCAGGTATTACAGTTGTCAAGAATGAAAAGGGAGAGCTAGTTCCCACTAGAATGGCTATATGGTGGAAAATGTGTATTGATTATAGGAAGCTAAATGCAGCAACAAAAAAAAGATCATTTTCCACTTCATTATATTGATAAAACTTTAGAGCATTTAATAGGACATGGATTTTACTGCTTTCTTGATGGAATTTCATGTTATTATTAGATACCCATTGTACCTAAAGATCAAGAAAAGACAACATTCACATGTCAGTTTGGGAACTTTGCATTTAGAAGAATGCCATTTGGGCTTTGCGATGCACCTGCAACATTTTAGAGATGTATGCTTTCTATTTCTTCTATTAATTGAAGTATTTATGGATGATTTTTCAATTTTTGGATCCTCGTTTGATGCATGTCTTAGTAACTTAACTCGTTTACTAGAAAGATGAATTGAATTTACTTTAACTTTAAATTAGAAAAAGATTCATTTTATGGTTAAACATGAAATTATGTTAGGACATGTGGTTCCTAGTAAAGAAATTGAAGTTGATAAGGCAAAGATTGAGTTAATTACTAAATTACCTCCACCCCACTTAGGTGAAGAGCATTAGAAGTTTTCTTGGTCATGCAGGATTTTATAAGCGTTTTATAAATGATTTTTGTAAAATTGCCCATCCTTTAATTGAATCGTTGGCTATATATGTGAACTTTGTTTATGAAATCGCATGCCTTTCTATTTTTAATACTTTGAAAGAGAAGTTGACTAGTGCACCTATTATTGTGGTACTTCATTAGTCTCTTTCCTTTGAAATCATGTGCAATGCATCTAACTATGCTTGTCACGGCTCGATCTGTGGGCCCGTGAATGGTACTAAGGAATGGGTAGGCTTAAGACTACTGAAACCCGTAGCAAATCTAACTAATCATCAATCCAAATATGCATACTCAAACATATTAACAATTCATTCACATTACCACATTATAATTAAATCAATCTATTAGCATGATCGCTTAATATTTTTCCATAATTTTAACAGACCAAAATAAACTGTTCAAGCTTTGGAACCACTATTGCGGAGAGTCTAGATTTTCAATAGTTCGAAATGCAAAAAGTAGAAATTAATTACAATAGGCCCGAAGAAGAAGGAAGTCGGGCTATCAAGAGAAAGACGACGGAGAACCTAGCTGTCACCTGAAAAATAAAAAATTGGGATTATTAGCCTCGAGAATGAGTTAAAATCATATAATCCTAAAATAAATACAGCCATCTCAATAAAATATTTATTTAATTAGAATAAAATATCATATTGTATCAAAATATGTGTCATATGCCATAATTTAGAAAAATATAATTTTTAAATATTTATGGGACGAGTACCCTAGTAGAATCCTAAACTCCAATCCTATTAGCCATTTGGCTCTCTTATTCCAATAAGACTGGCGCCTAGAGAGCAAAACTCGACCACGATCCTTACATCCAGCCTGATCATGTAATTTCCAATAAAGCCAGCACCTAGAGAGGAATGCTTGACTAGGGACCTTTCCTCCGGTGATCAAATTCTCATAGCCTAGAGAATTATACTCGACCAGGGCAAATCCCAAAAAAATATTTTTTTTACTACTTGTCTCTGTTTAATACCGGTGCACACGAGGTCCTGATGCAACCCATCAGGTGGCATATTCAACTACCGCCTCATCCCGAAGTTACAATCATAGCATCAGTAATAATAATAAATAGTATAAATTACAAGTAAACATAATTATTCAATAATACATTAAGAATTAAAGTTGAATAGCCTCGAGTATAGCAAACATGAAAATTATGTATAATAATAATAATAATAAAATAATAATGAATACGATAGCAAAAATGATAATAATATTAATAATGATATCGATATTAATGAAAATAAAATTAATAATAATAATCGTAATAATTTTTAATCAATTAAAATGCATTTGATTTAGACATGACATAAAAGTAATTGATTATATGACTTTAACTGACAGTTCTGTCGCGCTCTGTAGTGTTCTCCTACGCCTCAGGTGGAGCTGGCTGGACGAATGGATTATCTATTCACAAAAATAATTCGATTAATGAGATATTTTTAATTTTTTCTAGGCCTAGACTCCTAAATTAGACTGCCTAAGAAGTTCCGACTCTAAATTTGGCAGAATCTCCCTAAAAATATGGATGTCTACTCCCATAAAATGGATCCAAAACCTAAAAAAACTTCAATATTCAATACATATTTTTCAGGAGTTAGGTCACCCATAACTGCATTATTTTCTCGACTCCGTAACATACCATAGATCACAATTAATAACAGACAGTCCGTATTAATATTTATTCTACAACCAACCCATACAAATTTTATAGTATTTAAACTAATCAAACACAATCACTCTATCACAAAACAAAACAATAATTAATCATACTAATTAATTTATAATATTATAACTAAGTTATAATTAATTAAATTAAATTAAATTATTTATAATTGAGAATTAATAGTAATAATATTTTCTAAGATTCTAAAATAATTTTTAAGGTAAAAAAAATTACATTGAGCCGAAAATTCAAAATTTTGCGCGTCCGGAAAACACCTGGGTCTGAAATCCCAGCGAAGTTTGAGTTGCAGGAAGTCCAAAAATCAAATTCTTTTGCAGAAACTCATCAAAAGCCATCGGATCGAAGCCGAAAATTTTCGGCTCCAACGAAGCTATACACTCCTGCCGGCGAAGGAAAAATCGTGGGAGAGCTTGGCTTGGAGTTTTCAACGTTGGAGAGCTCGTTTTCGTCGTCGAATTTGCGGGAAAAGGGCGGCAACTTCCTTTCTTCAAGCTCGATGTCAACAACAAGGGAGAGGAAGGAGGAGGTGACGCCAGCGAGGGAAGGGAAGAAGAAGAAGAGATTTTCGACGGCAAGAAGGTGACAACAGTGGCGGGAAAAGAAAGGGAGGTGAGGGAGGAGAGGAAGGTGATGGGGGGAAGGAGGAAGAGGGGGAGGAAGAAAAAGTTTTGTTTTATTTATTTATTTTTATTCTTTTACTTACGAGTATTACATTTTATCCCCTTTAAGAAAAAATTTATCCTCGAATTTTGAAAGAAGCAATGCTTACCTCAAGATTGAAATAAATGAGGGTAAAGGTTCCTCATCTCTTGCTCGATTTCTCAGGTACACTCCTCTGTGAAACGTTCCGCCATAACACCTTAACCATCAGCATAACCTTAGAGCACAGTTGGCGAACTTAAGTATCCACGATCATAACCAGTTGTTCCTCGTAAGTCGAGTCTTCGCTTACTTCCACATATTGAGGCTGCAATACGTGCGAAGGATCCGAAATGTACTCTTTCAACATGGATAGATGAAATATCGGATATACATGCGAGAAATTTGGCGACAAGTCCAACTTATATGATGCCTCTCTAATCCTTTTAATAATCTCAAAGGATCCCATATAACAAGGGGCCAACTTACCTTTCTTGCCAAACCGCATTACACCACTCGTAGGGGACACCTTCAAGAACACATACTCCCTAATACAAAACTCCACATGCTTCCGCTTCTGGTCTGCATAACTCTTATGCCTACTGAAAGCTGTCTTCGGCCGCTCGCGGCTAATAGGAATCTTCTTTTAAGTGATCTGAACCAACTCTAGTCCTGCTAACTTCTGTTCGCCAACTTCTCCCTAACTCATAGGAGATCTCCACTTCTGGCTGTACAATGCCTCATAAGGGGTCATCTCGATGCTTGCATAGTAGTTGTAGTTATAAGCGAATTCAATCAATGGTGGGTATCAATCCCACCGACCACCAAAGTCTATCACACACATTCGAAGCATATCCTTTCCGACTGTGCGTCAGTATGGGGGTGAAAGGCTATGCTGAAGTCCAATATAGTACCAAGCTCTTCTTGTAGCTTTCTCCAAAACCTCGAAGTGAACTGCGGTCTCCTGTCAGACAATATAGAAACAGAAATGCCGTGAAGACTGACAATTCTCTCCAGATACCCGGATAGAGTCATAACCAGCCGAAGTCTTGGGTACACTCGAAATAAAATCCATAGTAATCCTTTCCTATTTTCACTCTGGTATGGGAAGCGATTGTAATAACCCTGATGGCTTGATGCTCCAATTTAACCTGCTAACATGTCAAACACTTAGAGATAAACTCTGCCACATTCCTTTTCATTCCATGCCACCAATAATTGCCTTTCAAATCGTGATACATCTTTATAGAACCTGGATGTAAGTTGTAAGCTGTACAGTGAACCTCTTCTAAAATCTCCTTCTTGAGATTATCCACATCGGAAAAACACAGCCTAGTGCCCATCCTGAGAGTACCATCATCATCTATAAAAGAATAATTAGCTCGATCCTGTAACACTTCTTCCAAGATTTTCCTTAATTGTGCATCCTAACTTTGAGCTAACTTGATTCTGTAAACAAGCACAGACCTAACCCTGAAATGTGCCAACAATGCTTCCGATTCCAATACCTCCATCTGCAATCCTTGATTGCACAACTCATGCAAGTCTTTGGTCAGAGGTCTTTTCTCCGTACTAATATGAGAAAGACTAACTGCTGACTTTCTGCTCAAGGCATCTGCTATGAAATCTGCTTTACCTGGATGGTGGAGAATATTACAATTGTAATCTTTTAGAAGTTTCAACCATCTCCTTTGCTCAGATTCAATTCTTTCTACTGAAAAATATTCTTCAAACTCTTATGGTCTGTATATATCTCGCACGTCTCCCCGTAGAGATAGTGCCTCCAGATTTTTAGGGCAAAGATTATTGCTGCCATTTCCAAATCCTGAGTAGGGTAATTTTGTTCATGCCTCTTCAATTGCCTGAATGCATAAGCCACTACCTTAACATGCTGCATCAAAATGCAACCCAAACCCACTCTAGAAGCGTCACAATACACTGTCAATCCACTAGTCCTAGAGGGTAAGGTCAACATTAGAGCTGAAGTCAAATAGTCTTTCAGCCTTTGAAAACTTCTTTCACATGCGTCAGTCCACTAGAATTTAACGTTCTTCTGGGTCAGCTTAGTCAAAGGCGCTGCGATCCTCGAGAAGTCTTGCACGAATCGACGGTAGTAGCCTGCCAAACCCATAAAGCTATGAACCTCTATCACTGTGGTCGGTCTCTACTAGTCAGTCACCGCCTCCACTTTCTTGGCGTCCACTTGAATACCCTCTCTAAACATAATGTGACCTAGAAGAGCAACGCTTTCTAACCAAAACTCACACTTGGAGAACTTAGCGTACAACTAATGCTCCTTCAACATCTGAAGTACCATCCTTAGATGCTACGCGTGCTCTTTTTCGCTTCTAGAGTACACCAAGATATCATCAATGAATACAATGACAAAGCGATCCAGGAACGGCTTGAACACCCAATTCATCAGATTTATAAAGACTGCAGGAGCATTAGTGAGTCCAAACTATATTAACAAGAACTCATAATGCCCAAAACGCGTCCTAAACATTGTATTCAGAATGTCTTTCTCATGAATCCTCAACTGGTGATACCCTGATCACAAATCAATCTTGGAGAAGCATGTGACTCCTTGAATCTGATCGAATAGATCATCGATGCAAAGAAGCGAATACTTATTATGAATCGTGGCTTTATTTAGCTGCCAGTAGTCAATATAGAGGCGCAAGGTACCATCCTTCTTCTTCACGCACAAAACAGGAGCACCCCATAGAGACACACTAGGTCTGATAAAAACTTATCCAAGAGGTCCTGCAACTGCTCCTTTAACTCCTTTAACTCGGCTGGTGCTATTCAGTGGGGTGGCAAAGAAATAGGTGTTATACCCGGCACCACATCGATGCATAACTCTATCTTTCTATCAGGCGGCAATCCTGGTAGCTCTTCTGGAAATACATCGAAAAACTCGTATCCCTGACTAATGCTAGATATCAGACACTCACGATGAAACATCCGTCTAGCCGTAATGGCTAACACTAGATTCGATAGAGTAGGTACCTACTCGCCTTTAAAATGAAACTATGAGTCTTCCAAAATTTAAAAAGTTACTTGCTTTTCCCGGCACTCCAACATGGCATAGTGCATAGCCAACCAATCCATTACTAAAATTATATTGAAATCCATTACGTCCAACAGAATTAAACTGGAAATCAAACTCGACCTTTAACTGACACCGAACACGATGAAAACACAACATCGGTCTCTAAGGCATCACTTAACGGCGTAGTGACTGACATAGGAACCTGAAATCTAACCGGTTGAACACAACCTTAAAGCAAAACTAGGCAATATAAAGGAATGGGTAGTCCCAGGGTCTAACAAAACTCTAGCCTCAGAATAGCATACATGAATAATATGTGACACCAAAACATTAGAGGTTCGTGCATCCTGATGGGTAAGAATGAAAACTGTCGCTTGCCCACGGCTTGACTATTGAGAGCCCGAAGCCTGACTCTGAACTCAGCCCCCTGTTGGCCGACAAACTAAGATCCACCTTGAGAATATCTAAGAGCTATAGAAAAAGCTTGTGGGGTCGCACTAGCAGACGAGCCCTGAGGGAAAGTTGGTTGACTGAAATAAGGAGGACATGGTTGAGCCATATGACCTATCCTGCCACACTTAAAACAGGTTCCGCTGAAAACTAGGCACAGTCCTTGATCTGACCTGCCGCACATCGGACAGGTACTGGCTCCAGAACTATAGCTGTTATAGCAAGAACTCTGCCAAATGCCACTGAAGCCCTGCCCTAGCCTGAATCCTCTGCTACCCTTCCGATTGTGTTTATCCTTCTTGTGAATATGGTAGCCTCTCTGCCCGGCCTGCTGGTCGCAACCCCTGGAGTAGCTTCCACTACCGTAAAACGGCACAGCTAGCTGCGCACTAGCCTGACCATCAATCTTGGTCTTCTTTCTTTTGCCTTTATCAGTCCCCCGGCCAAAACCCCGCACAGTCATCTCCATATGCCTAGCTATATCAGTCACCTCTGGGAAGTTGCTCCTCCTAGACCAAACCAAGGAGACAAACTCTGGACCAAGTCCTGAAATATACTTGTTGTTCTTTTGCTTCTCGATTCCCCCCGCATAGGGCGCATGCCTACTTAGCTGCATAAACTACCTAGTGTATTCTGCCATTGATAGGTCTCCCTTAACCAGCCTCTCAAACTTATCTATGTACTCCTGCCTCATACTGAAAGGGATGAAGTACTCCTTAAACCTGTCTCTAAACTATCTCCATGACAAAGCATCCAAAAAGAGACGAATATAATCCTTGAACCACTGAGATGTTATCCCCTTTAGAGAAAAATCCGATGCCCTCTTTTCAACCTCGTCTAGGAAGTCCAAAGGATCCCTAGATACCCCATCAAACTCCATGAGTCTCAGCTTAGTATATTCAGACATAGGAACCTCGTCCAGATTTCCGATACCAGACCTACTACTGCTGCTCCCTGAACCCTAGGCAGCCTGCTGCTGCTGAAAAGCCAAGAACTGCTCTAAAGCTCTATGCATCCTAGTCATTTCGACTATAAGTGCTTCAATTAGAACTCCACTAGCACCATATGCCTTTTGAGCCTTGTCTTGATCTAGTTGGGTTACCACTTGAGGCCTACCTCACCTCCTAGAATTACGGGCTGGCGCTGGTAGGGCTGATTGGGTGGAAACCTTATCTTGGGCCTCTTGGGCAGCTGCTGCTACTGCAGCCGCTCGAGTCCTCGGCGTAGTAAGGGTTGAAAATAAATAGCAAGAAATCAAACCATAACAGACTCTCTAACATATAGCACAGATACTAGAATCAACGAAACATGTGAGTACAGACTCAACCCTAACTCCGAGTAGTTAAGGAAGCTAACCTAGGTTGAAGGAAATCTAAACCTAGGCTCTAATACCAACTTTGTCATGACCTGATTTGTGGGCCCGTGACCGGAATTAGGAGTGGGTAGGCTTAAGGCCGCCGAAACCCGTAGCAAGCCTAACTAATCAACAATCCAAATATGCATATATATATATATATATATATATATGACGGACAATGCTGCCATCTGAAAAATTAAAAATTGAGACTGTTAGCCTCAAGAGTAAGTTAAATCATATAATACTAAAATTAATACAGTTATTTCAATTAAAATATTTATTTAATCAGAATAAAATATCATACTATACCAAAACATGTATCATGCCATGATTCAGAAAAATTTAATTTAAACCTTTATGGGACGAGTACTCTAGCAGAATCCTAAAACTCCAATCCTATTATCCATTCGACTCTTTTATTCCAATAAGACTGGCGCCCAGAGAGCAAAGTTCGACCAGGACCTTTCATCCAGCTTGATTATTTAATCTCCAATAAAGTCAGTGCCTAGAGAGCATTGCTCGACCAAGGACCTTTTCTCCTGCGATCAAATTCTCATAGCCCATAGAGTTGTACTCGACCAGGGAAAATCCCAAAAAAATATTCTTTTACTACATGTCTTTGTTTAATATCGGTCCGCACACAATCCTGATGCAACCCGGCAGAGAGCTCGTTTATGGGAAAAGGGCGGCAGACGGTTGTTTGACAGTGGCAACTTCCTTTCTTCAAGCTCGACGTCCGTAGTAATAGAGATGAACGAGGAGGCGACATCAGCAAGGGAGGGGAAGAAGAAGAAGAAGAAGAAGAAGAAATTTCCAGCAGCGCAAAAAGAGAGGGAGGAGAGGAAGGTGACAGGGGGAGGAAGAAAAGTTTTGTTTTATTTATTTATTTATTTATTATTATTAATTATTTTATTTATTTATTATTTATTATTTTTATTTATTATTATTTTTTATTTACGAGTATTACAATGCTATAGGATCAATTTTTGAGTAAAGAGTACATAAAGCTTTACATGTTATATATTATGTTAATAAAACTCTTGATAATGCCCAAATGAATTATTCTACCATAGAAAAAGAATTTTTAACTGTTGTATTTTTATTAGATAAATTTAGATCTTACTTGGTACGATCTAAAGTTATTTTGCATTCAGATCATACAGCTTTAAGATATCTTTTGACTAAGCTAAAGGCTAAACCACGACTTATTAGGTGGGTGCTTTTATTACAATAATTTTATATAAAAATCAAAGATAAAAAAAGTAATGAAAATGTGGTTGCTGACCATCTTTCTAGATTAATTTTTAACTTTGATAATCTTGATTATAAGAAAGGAATAAATAAAACCTTCCCTAATCAACAATTTCTTACTATAGACCATGAACCTTGGTATGCTAATATTCTTAATTACTTGGCTTGTGGTATTATGAGACCTTAGTTAACTTGGCAGGAAAAGAAAAGATTTTATTATGTTTGTAGGCACTATTATTGGGATAACCCCTATTTGCTTAAACATTGTTATGATCAAATGATTAGAAGATGTATTCATGAGAATGAGTAACAAAGTATTCTTGCTTTTTGCTATCAGATGCATTGTGGAGGTCATTTTAGTGGTAAAAAGACAGCCCACAAAATTCTTCAATCGAAATTTTTTTGGCCTTCGTTATTTAAGGATGCTCATTTATTTTTGTGCAAAATATGATAGATATCAAAGAAGTGGAAATATTGGTAAAAGGAATGAAATGCCTCAAACTTTTAATCTTATGGTTAAATTGTTTAATATGTGGGGTATTAATTTTGTAGGACCTTTTTCACCTTCTCATGGCTATCAATATATACTTGTTGCTATAGATTATGTGTCTAAATGGGTGGAAGCAATTGCTACCTGAACTAATGATGCTAATGTAATATGTAAATTTGTCAAGGACAATATTTTTAGCAGGTTTGAAACACCTAGAGCAATCATTAGTGATGGGAGAACTCATTTTTGCAACAAGGCATTTGGTACTTTACTAAAGAAATATGGAATAACTCATACAATCGCAACTCTCTATCACCCATAAACATCAAGACAGGTGGAGGTAAGCAATATGCAAATTAAGTCAGTGCTTGAAAAATCAGTTCGCCCATCAAAAAAGGATTGGGTTGTACACTTAAACAATGTTCTTTGGGCATATTGCATGACTTACAAGACACCTATTAGAATGAGTCCTTATAGACTAGTTTATGACAAAGCTTGTTATTTGCTAGTTGAATTATAGCATAAAGCTTATTGGGCTATTAAAGAGCTTAATATGGACTTAACCAAAGCATGAGAAGAGCATATGTTGCAATGAGCTTGAAGAAATATGTAATGAGGCATATGAGAATGATAAACTATACAAAGAAAGAACTAAGAGACAACACGACAAGAATTTTCTTCGTAAGTTTTTTGTCCCTGGAATGAAATTTTTATTATTTAACTGCATTCTAAACTTTTCCCATGAAAGCTTAAATCTAGGTGGAATGGACCTTTCAAAGTAATAACAGTATTTCCTCATAGTGCGGTAGAATTGCGCAACAATAAGATGCAAGAGCAGTTCAAAGTGAATGGCCATCATTTAAAGCCATATTATGAAAGAATGACCTATGGAAATAAAGTGGAGTGGATTAATGCACAACCAACTTGAGCTCAATTTGAAAACATGTCTTGCTATAGACAATAAACATAGCATTTGTATATTTAAATTGTTAGTATTTTTATTATTTATATTATGTTTTTAGTTTAATTAATAAGTATTTTTATTTTTATTTTTAGGGACTTACAAGTGATTCAAGCATCCTAACCTCTAAATGGATCTCCAAGTGCAAAAAGAGTTCTTCATGTAGTAACACTAATTTTTATTGCTTAATACCATTCTTAAAATGATAGTTGAATTTGGTGTATTACATGAATATTTACTTATCTTATTATATATGCCTAATAATAATGGATTATAAGGCATATAATCGAAGAGATTTATTTAGAATTAGGATTTTAGTTTCTTTGTAGGATTAGGACAAGCAATTAAGAAAGGATTAGGAGTTCTAACTAATAAAGCATAGGAATAATCATATCCTAGTCAAGCTAGGATTGATAAAACCTCTATATATAGGCACCCATCCTCTCATTAAGAGCTATTCAAAATTTTTTTCTTAATCTCAAAGCTCTTAATGACCATGAATTCTAGGCAGAAAGTGTCAAGGAGGAGATAAGTTCCCCATCACCTTCATCATCACCACATCATCCTACACCACAATCCAAGCCACTAAGCTCAAGTAAAGCCTATAGGAAATTTGAAAAAAATTAGAAAGAGATCACCCATACTATTCCCTTCAGCATTAATTCTAAATAGTTTAAGAAGAGCTTCAAGGCATATGGAAAGAACTAGAAGAAACTCACCTACACCATTCCCTGCACCTAGATTTCTTAAAAGTTGGTGCCTAAGGAGAAGGCTTAGGATGTAGTATGACTTTAGGCCCCAAAAAGCTCATCGCTTTTTATGCCTATCATAGAGCTTATCCAAGACTAATGGAAAGACTACTCACTCTTCAAACAATTATGAAAATTGACTAGCTTATAAGCTAGATTTTAGATATTTGTATTATGAAATTTGTTTTTATGTTTTTAGGACTTAGCTACCTAGTTACCTTAGAAGTTTTATCTTGCTTTTAGCTACTTTAGAATTTCTATGCTTTCTAGCCATTTATGGTTTATTTTATGCTTTTATTTTGTAATCATGACTTTATGATTATGTTTTAATTTAAGTATTTTAATTTTTTTAGCTAATGTGTTCTTTTAATCAATGATGGCTATTTAAGTTTTACTTAAGGTAGATTTGGATGGTGATTAATTGAGTGATTATGGAAAATAAGTTGCACTCCAAAATATCAAGGAAGTATTTTATCTTTTTTTTTTTCCTTATTTGATGTTCATATATGCTTATGACATTGAGGGCAATGACAAAAATAAGTGTGGAGAAGGAGAATTAGAATAATTCTTTTATTTTATTTATTATACCATGTATTTACTAACTTTTGATTAATTTTTGCATAATCTTTAAGTTTTTTACTTAGCTTTTTGTTCAATAAAGGTTTATTATGTTAATTCTTGAGTTCTTGAGTTGATTTTTAATATGTATAAATGTGAACTCATGAATTATTTGTATTTAAATGATCAAGTAGTCATTCTTTGCATATGGACATGATGAGTAGTTTGGCAAGTTTGAGTTGGATATAATTAGAAGTGTATAATTTTTAGATTATTATTTTCTTATTATTAAATTAGCTTGCCTAAGTTTGTGAGATATGATATGTGCAAGTTAAAGCTCTACGTTTAATAATTTACTTTGCTTATTTTAGTTGCTTTATAACCGGGAATTTTCATGACCAAAGTTGATTTTCACGTAAAAAAGCAATTAAGATTATGAGTATGTAAAACATCTTGATGTATGTTTTGTTGAGTAACCAGATGCATTTGTTATCCATGTTTGTATTTGCATAAAAAGACTTGACATCTCAAGAAAGAAAATAATCCCCAAGTATCTAAATGAAAATCTAAGGGGTATAAGTAAAAAGAAAAGTTAGAAAAAGAAAGGCTTAAAAAGCAAATATATAAATGCCTATTGATCTCTTATTTGTAAATGAAGGTTTTGCCTTTTGAATAAGGTTATGATAATTTGAATTATGCATATAATAGTTATATTCTTTGATAATGAGTTATGCTATTTGTTATGAAACAGGTGTGAACAATGGATGCTTGAATCTTTTGACTAACAATGATTGAACTTACTCTTTTTATAGAAACTTTTTATGATTTAAGTTTTTTTGGATTGACATGATCTATGCATTAGTGAGATTTTTTTAGGTAATATCTTTAAGCTGAGTATAAATGTCCTTCATTATTTGCAAAGGTTAATTCTTAAATTGCTATTTACTCGAGAACAAGTAAATGTTTTAGTGTGGGGGTATTTGATAGGTTCATATTATGTATAGATATTTAGGGTATTTTAGTACTTTAATTATATATTTTATATACATAATATATGGAAATATGTGCTTACTACCTCATTTTAACTTTCTTCTAATTCCAAGTATCATTAGCCAAAAAGAGAAAATATGAGCCAAAACTACTAAATGGGCTTAAATAGAGCTATTGCTACCAAGACGCATAATTAAAGACGTGTAAGCTACTAATTTCACAGGCCTAGCTGAATATATCAAGGTTCAAAAGGGAATTAATATAATTATGGACCATTATTAGTCATTTACTTAAGTTAGGATAGTTAAGAGTTGTAAGAGATAACTCTTAGAAATTTTTTATTTGAAGGAGGACTCTACAAGAGAAATCTTTACACGTAGTGGAAATCAGTTAAACAACAGATATACCCATTTAGTCTGCATTTGTGCATTATTCTCCTATCTGCAATTCTCTACATTTCATCTTCTACAAACACTTTAGTTTAGTTTTTATTGTACTTTTAAGATTTAAAAAGCTTTTCAAGAAGTGGAAAGTGAGGACCAATCATCTTTCTACTTGAATTCTGAATTTCAAGGGAGCTTTTATTTTCTGTTTGTTTATATCTTTCTATTTAGTTACAATGACATTGGATTAAATATGTCAGGCTAATTTTTGTAAGTGTTTAGTTTAGCCTTTTACTTATGTATGAACCTTGTTATTTATTTATTTGATGAATAATTTCTTTACCTTCATATCTTTATTAGTTTTAATTATTGTTGTTAGTTGACCATCATATCAATTTAATAATAATACTTATTATGAAAATCTTTAGGTTGAATGTATAAGGAACATCATCTTTACTTCAATCTATATTGGTATAAGAAATTTTAGTTGCATCATTAGTTTGAGTGGTTGGAGGAAAAAACATATCACCATCTCATTTATTAGATCTAAGCTTCAAGTAAAATAAGAGAATTACTAAATAAATGGCTAGGCTAAATACTATTTTTATCATATAGTTTTCATACATCATAATCATTGTATATTTATTTTATAGTTTATCATATTTATTTTATGAATATATTAATTTCTCAAAATACTTGCTTAGAATATTTAGATTTACTTCTAGTATTTTTTTTGTAATAATTAGTCTTTATACTTGCGAGTACATAGTTAGTTTTTATAATACGGCTCTACAGTTCCTTATGAGATTAACCTCGTAGTAAACTTATCCATACTATAGGAGCGCTTCATACACTTGCGAGTATATATTGATAGATATCAGTTAGTTTACTAAAAAGCTAATTATACAAATATAGATAATTATACTAAAAAGTTTTAGTAATATAATTTAAGCTCAAACTCTATAATAATAGTAATATTCACCTAAAATTTTATTAATAGTGGATAATAAATAAGGTTATTTTAGTAAATTTGTCTGTCTAATATGGTAATTTTAGTAAATCTGTCTGCCTACTTTTACACTTTTATATGTTATGATATAACTAAAAAATATCTGACCAAATTCTACCGGACTAAATAAAGCTTGTACGACAAAAATATTACTATATATATATATACTAATTTTTTACTCACGTGTGTTACACATATATATTAACTATTTAACTCATTATTATTTAAAAAATAAAAAATAAAATAATTTTAAATTTAACATCATAAATATTTTTATAGCTAGTAATAAATAAATTTATTATATTAAAAAATATCATTAAATTACATTAAATTAAATATATTTACAACAATTTATTTACTATTACAGTGTTTTCGTTATTGAAAGTAAAAATCTTAATTTATTAAATTTTTAAAATGAAATTATTTTTAATAAACAATATTATTAAGATTCTTAAGTCAAAATAAGTTCTTTATTATTTTAGAATTTAATAATTTTAATTATAAAAATACAAAAATTATGTTATATATACATAGAAATTAATTTTATAATATACTATCAAAATCGCTTGATAGAAGATAGTTTGGATATATGTTAAAATTTTGATAAAGCATTTTTAAAGTACATATATATATATATTAAAATTTTGATAAAGCATTTTAAAAGTACATATATATATATATATATATATATATATATATTAAATCTATAATAAAAAGTCTTAATATTTAAAATAAAAATCTCTTAATATTTAAACATAATTTATATAATTTATATAATTTTTAAATTACAACATTTAACTGTTACTACAACACAAAGTTATAACGAAATATATCGATTGTTAATAACACTAATTTTAAATAATCACGTTACAAAAGAAATTTTTTCAGCTTTATCCTACATTTTATTTTACTTCTTCATTAGATATTTAAAGAAATTTTAATTTTTTGTAGAGGATGTTAACATGCAAAGTAGTGATTTATTTTAGATTTCAAATGTTTGTTACAAGTCTGTGGGAAATTAATCAATTAACGAATTCAAATTTTAAAGAAATTATTATATATTTTTAAAAATAGAGAGTCAAACTTATACATTTAATATTATTCCCATACTTTTTCAATTATTTTTTAATTTAGATTTCTTTTGTTTTGAGATTTAGAATTAAACTTAATTATATTTTTTGATTGAACATCATAATAGAGTTAGACTTTTAGAATTAGACTTATACTTTATAAATTATTAATATTATTTATATTAAATTAAATTATAAATGACCAAATTAACTCAATTAACTAAATAATTAACAAATCCCTATAGAATTATAAAAATAGCATCTTATTTGAATAAAATTAGTTTATAATTGATATTTTGAATTATAACTTTCTATTGTTTGTTATTTTAAGAATTATTTATAATTTTAATTATTATTAATTAATACTTTAGAGATAATTTTATAGAATACTTTTAAGAAATTGTCTTTTTAAATTTATCTAATCTCATTGCTCTTAATTTTTTGACGGGTATGATCAAAGCCACACTAGTTTTTATTAAGATCAGTTTGTAAATTTCTCACGGTTGTAATTTCATTTTGTTTTCCTTATGTTGGAAATCAAGAGTTTGGAGACTCAGTTTTAAAGCCAATATATAGTACCTTATGGGATTTCGGCCATGTTTTGATGATATGACAATCAGTATGAATATTTTGGACACATAAGCTGCCATATAGATACCACCTAACTTAAAAGAAATTTTAACTTAACTTCTTTCCTAGTCATTTGTTGCCCCCATATATGGTAAAATAAAATTAGGAAGGAATCCTAATTTCACCTAACATCTAAGTTTACTCTCCCTCTCTCGTGATTCTCTTCCTCTCATTCTTACTTTTTCAAATTGCATCTTAGAAAAGCATAACAACAATCCATAACAAGCACCACCATCGAGAACAACAAGTAATGGGAGACTCTGAACCAGGCGATATTCTTGATTCTGATGATGTGTTTATAAGCATGCAGATCTCCAAATGTGAATGTGAAAATTGACCTCGTATGAGAATCTCAAGAACCTCTTAAAATCCTGAGTGTAAATTTTGAAGATGCCCTTACATAAATGTAAGTTATAAATTTTATACTTTCCATTATAATGGTTGCTAAGTAAATTTTTTATTTTTTGGTATTAAAGGCTATTAGCTATAAATTTTTATTGTGGCATATGATGAATGGGTGAATAGGAGGACTGTGTTTGTGTTGATTGAATTGAAGCAACTAAATGCTAGTTTGGATAGGATTAGGGCCGAGACCAAGATTATGTTGGTGGTTTTGCAAAAGACTAGGTAAGGGAGCTAAAGGAGTTGAGAAAGAAAAAAAAAACTATAAAATCAGAGATGAGAAATTGGGTGAAGAAATTGGTGTAATGAAAGGGACCAAGAACTTTTACAAGATTGGCTTTATACTGTCATGGGGTTGTTGATATGCAAGATATATTATCATAGTTACATGTTGATGTTAGTTGTTATAGTAGTAAGTCTTAGGTAGTTAGTACCAAAATTTATTCTTTTCTCTCCTTATGGTACCAGAATCATATTAATATGTACGTAATAGGTTGATCAACTTTTTTTTGTTACACTTGAATGAGATCAACTTATTCAACTATTTTAATTAATGAATTAATAGTTTATGCTTTTAATACTTTATTTATATTCTCTTAAATATAAACTATAAGCATGAAGTGAATAAAAATAAAAATCATGTACACATAACCATGAAGTAAAAAAAATCACAGCAGTTAAATAATAAAGTGTGCCCACCATCGAAAAAGCATACAAGCTAGATTACTATCCAGGAATATATTCTAAAGAATATAAAAAAAATTATGTCTATTTGAAAAAGAAAATCTCTAAAAGGACCACTTGTCATTTTAGTACTCAAAACCAATACCACAAAATAGTAAATATCACAATATTCACCAGCAAAAGAGTTGAGTAATGAGTATTTAATCCAAAATCTAGTCCCCATTTGGTTGTCCAAATGTTAACCCTAATCTTTCTCCCATTCTACTACTCTTTCCATTAGTTGGAGGCAACCAAGCATTCTTATTCTTTATTATAGCTTCATCAAACTTCTCCTTCCCTTTCTCAACACATACACTCTTTTTTGTAGTTGTAGCTAGCCTAAATGTAATCCCTCCTTCAGGCATAGTCTTCTTTCCTGCAGTTTTGTCATATGGTGGCTTTGATGGAGCTTTTGATTTAGTATTTCATAGATCCCAGAGGCTTGAAAGGCTTTTTTATAATATTTACACTACTTATGGCCAGTGTTTTAAAAACCATACTGAAGACCGAATCAGTTAAGGTGCTATTTACCGGTTCGGCCGATTTGTTGACCTAAGAGTCAATTGATCTCTATTTTGATCTTAATAACCAAATTAAATAATGCTACCTTCTTGTCTAAATGTCTATATGACATTGTATTAAGAGATTTTTAATTGGCCAAAGCTTCCCTAAGCTTTTAAGAAAGTACTGTAAAAAGACCCAAAAAGCGCAAAGACGGCTTACAAGCGCGAAGACGCTTGTCTCGTGGTCAAAATTATACAAGTCGTTGAAAACTCCATCTGAAAACTTGCCAATGATGAAGTAACACATGGCAGTCAAAAGGTCAAAATCCTCAAGCAGCACGAGGGCACTTCTAAGCACGACCAAGATAAGTGCGAGGGCACTATGCCGGCGCAAGGACAATTTTCACATTTAATGTGATGTTAGTAACCATTGAGACCTCAAACACCAAGTTAGAGCCATGTGTCTGGAACCATTGGAGCCTCAACGACTCTTTTTAGAAAGCGCGAGGGCGCTTGAGAAGCGCGGGGGTGCTTTTCATGGCAATAGGCAACTTTCTGCCGAGTTACTTAATTTGCATTAAATGAGTTTTGGGACCTTTTTTAATGTCTCTGAGAGGTAGGAATGAGTATAAATACCCCTTATAAAGACTTAAGAAGCTATGTGTATGATTGTATTATGTCCAAACTCTTATAAATTTATTTCTCAACTTTCTACACTTAATTTTCTTCTTTCTATAGTGTATTAACGTAAATCCTATTATTCAACTAAAGCTCTAAAGGATTGTTGTCTGAGCCTAATTACTAAAAAATATAAGAAATTGGTTGTTGAGTAACCGTTAATAATCAAGGGTTAAGGAACTTAGTGATGGATTAGTTCACTAAGGGAAGAAGTTAAGTGCTAGCCTTAAAAAACACCAAGTTGTTGGGTGAACTTGTAAAATCCAAAGGTTGTAATCTTGATGATTATAGTAGAATACTCAAGTGTGATCTTGAGGAGTGGATGTAGGAAAGATTGTTCCCGAACTACTATAAACCTTTGTATTATTTTTTCTAACCTTAACTTTCTTCCAATTCTTTCCACTCTTCTTTAAATCCTTGTATGTCTCCCAAGTTTATTCAATTCTGCAATTTGAAGTCACCAATTTAACCCCACTTCTTGGTTTTAAGGGACACAAATGGTATCAGAGCTAGAACACTCTTATCAAGCTTCATTGCGAGTGAAAAGACCATGGCAACCAATGAAGGAGCTCAAACCCTCAAGCCATTCTTTGATGGATTTGACTATACCTTTTAGAAATTTCATATGAAAATCTATTTGGATTCTTATGGCATTAAAGTGTGGGACTATGTGATGAATGAATGGAAGGCTCCCATTAAAGTCAAAAATGGGAAAGAAAGGATTCTACCTAAAGAAGAATGGGTGGATGCTCACAAGAAGCATAATCACAAGAATAAGCAAGCAATGACCATTCTTGTGAGTTATCTTTCTAAATAAGAATGTGGAAGAGTGCAACATTGCACTATGGCTCATCAAATTTGAACTACCTTGGAGAACTATGACGAAGGCACCAAGCAAGTTAAATCAAGAAAGATCGAGTATGAAATGTACAAGATGAAGTTAAAAGAATCCATCACCGACATGATAAATAGGCTTCTCATCATCATCAACAGTATGAGAAAACTTGGAAAGCATTATGAGCTAGTGGAGAAGAAGCAACAAGCCTTTCACAAGCAACAAACCCTTCTTTAAATCAAAATCAAGCAAGGTCTAGAAAGATGAAGTCACTTGCTATAAGTGTGGAAAGCACAAACATATCAAGCCGGATTGTCCCAAATATTTAAAGAGGAAGAACGGAGATAAAGAAAAGAAAAAGGGCTTGAAAGCTACTAGGAGTGATGCATCATCATCCTCTTATAATGGAAGTGAAAGAGACGAAGAGTTCAATCTTTGCTTCATGGCCAATATGGAGGATTTTCATGAGGTATGTTCTACTTCTCATTCATGCTATTCTTCTTCTTATTCATCTTCTCATTCTTTTGGTGATGATGTGTTGGATGATGAGAATGAGTTTTTACAAAATATGCTTTTAAAACTAAGTTTTTATGAAAACAAGTGCTCAAACTTGGAAGAACACGTTAAGAGGTCAAAGAAAGAAATTACTTCCTTAAAAACTTCCAATGACAATCTAAAGAAATCATTGGATGAAGTTTCAAATGAAAATCTTTTTAAAGAAAATAACTCTTTGAAAAATGAAGTTAAGGATCTTAGGAACTCAATTTCAAGATTTCACAATAGGAAAGAGCCTATTGATACACTAGTTGTATCTCAAAGACCTCCCATTGTGAGATATGGACTTAGATTTAATGGAGCTACAACTTACACCTCAAACATCTAACACCACAATCTTTATTAAAGCTGCTCAACCTCCAATCATTAAGAGAAACTCTAATAGAGTCTCAAAGGAAAAAGCACACACTAAATCTCTCGTTTAAAAGAAAAGAAAAGGTACACATGCTCCAAAGCCTAAGCCAAAAGGAGCAAGACACAAGACATGCATTCATATATAGGAAATTAAAATTTAATTGGTCTTACTCATGCATGTGTGATAATGTGAATCGTGTGAGGTGCAAACCTCAAGCAAAAGTGGCGAAGAAGACCAAATCTAATCCTAAGGTCACTTGCCACTATTGCATGAGAGTTGGAAATATTAATGTTAAATGTCAAATAAGGAAGATGCATCTCTTCATAGATGTATTTTCCAAAGCTAACTTCAAAAGACTCAACCTTGTTTGGGTACCTAAAATCAAGTGATTCCACAAGCACAAATCTTTGGCATGTTGATAGTGGATGTTCAAGGCACATGTCGAGTGATGAAAGCCTCTTTGTAAATGTCAAGAACTATGATGGAGGAAAAGTCACATTCGGAAATGATGTCAAGGGTAACGTAATTAGCATTGACTCCATTGGTAAGGATGATAAATATATCATTAATGATGTTTTCTTAGTTGATGGATTAAAATATAATTTGTTGAGCGTAAGTCAATTGTATGACAAAGGCAATAAAGTTACTTTTGACTCTAATGGATGTCTTGTCAATGCCCTAGTGGATGACACTATGATAATCAAAAGAGAAAGAAGTAGTAACACCTACACAAAGTTGTTAATCAATCTTTCAAGTGTCTTGTTTCTATTAGTGATGAATCTTGGCTATGGCATAGAAGACTTGGTCATGCAAGTATGGAGCTTTTACACAAATTAGCTAAAGAGGAGCTAGTAAATGGATTTTCCAAAGTGAAGTTCATCAAAGACAGGCCTGGTTAACCATGCCAAATGGAAAAACAACATCTATCATCTTTTAAGTCTAATACCATTATAAGTACCTCTAGACCACTTCAACTACAACATATGGACTTGTTTGGACCTATAAGCATAGCTAGTTTGGGTGAAAAGTCATATGTATTTGTGATTGTAGATGATTACTCTAAATTTACTTGGGTTAATTTTCTTGCTCATAAGGATTGCCTTTAATATTTTCAAATTATTTGCAAAACGTGTTCAAAATAAAAAAGAATATTTGATTTTTTCTATTAAAAGTGATCATGGGAAATAATTTGAAAATGATCTGCTTGAAAACCTTTGCAAAGAATTTGAAATTTCACATAATTTTTCATCTTCTAAGACACCATAATAAAATGGAGTTGTGGAAAGGAAAAATAAAACATTAATGGCTAGAATAATGCTCAATGAGTATAAGCTCCCTCCTTACTTTTGGGCGGAAGCCGTTAACCCCAGTTGTTATATCGCAAATAGAGTTTTCAAAAGACCTTTGTTAAATAAAACTTCTTATGAGCTTTGGAATAGAAGAAAGCCTAAGGTTTCATATCTTAAAGTATTTGGATGCAAATGCAATATTTTGAATACTAAGCATAATCTTGGAAAATTTGACTCTAAGATCAATATTGGAATCTTCCTAAGCTATTCCACCTCAAGCAAGGCTTATCGATTCTTTAAAAAATGTACTTTAGTAGTTGAAGAGTCTATAAATGTTGTTTTTAATGAATCTAGCAAGCTTGGTCCTGGAAAAGGTACTTATACAAATAACCGTGTAGGTGCATTTGAGGAGCTAAATATGAACCTTGATGACCTATTAAAAGAGGTTGACAAATCCATAAAAGAGAGTCAAGAAGATCAACAAAATCATGATGCAACTCAAGATCCTCAAGCATTGAAAAATTCACAAAGTCTTCCCAAGGAGTACAGCTTTAAAAAGGATCACCCTCCCACTCAAGTTATTGGAGACTTATCAAAGGATGTAAGTACTCATTACAAACTAGTAGCTCTAAATAGTCTAGCCTTTGTTTCTCAATTTGAGCCAAAGACTATTGATAAGGCTCTAAATAATGAGAGTTGGATAATTGCTATGCAAGATGAACTCAACCAATTTGAGAGAAATAAAGTATGAATACTTTTCCTAGACTTAAGAATCACCAAATTATTGGGTGTAAATGGGTGTTTAGAAACAAGTTAGATGAGCAAGGCTCTATCATAAGAAATAAAGCTAGACTAGTTGCAAAAGGTTACAGCCAAGAGGAAGGCATTAATTATGAGGAGACCTTTGCTCTGGTTGTTAGATTATAAGCTATTAGGATACTCTTAGCTTATGCATGTCACATGAATTTCAAATTATTTCAAATGGATGTGAAAAGTGTATTCTTAAATGGATTTATTGAGGAGGAAGTTTATGTTTAGCAACCTCCCAGTTTTAAAAGTCATAAATTTCTTAAATCATGTTTTCAAATTGACTAAAGCCTTGTGTGGATTAAAACAAGCCCCTAGAGCTTGGTATGAAAGGCTTTGTTCCTTTTTAACTGAAAAGAAATTCTTACAAGGAAAGGTTGATAGTATACTATTTGTAAAGAAACATAAGCATGATACTCTAATTGTTTAAATTTATGTTGATGATGTTGTATTTGGTGCTACTAATGAATTACTTTGTGAGGATTTTGCTAAGTGTATGACTAAGAAATTTGAAATGAGCATGACAGGAGAGTTTAAATTCTTGTTCAAATCAAACAAAACAAGGACGAGATATTTTTTCAACCGATCTAAGTGCATAAAAGAACTCTTAAAGAAATTTGAGATGGATGTTGCAAAGTAGCAAAGACTCCCATGAGTGTCACGATTAAAATGGACAAAAATGAGAAGGGTAAGAGTATTAATAAAAAGCTCTATAGAGATATGATCATATCTCTCTTATATTTAACTGCCTTTAGACCCAATATTATGTATAGTGTTTGTCTATATGCTAGATTTCAATCTTGTCCTAAAGAGTCTCACTTGAATGCCGCCAAAAGAATTTTGAAATATTTGCATGGTACTTTGCATCTAGGTGTTTGGTATCCTAGAGAAACATCTCTTGATATTATAGGCTATTCGAATGCCGATTATACGAGAAGTCTACTAGATAGAAAGAGCATTTTTGGGACCTGTCACTTGTTAGATGAATATTTAGTAGCTTGGTTTAGCAAGAAACAAATTTCGGTTGCTCTCTCCACTACTGTGGCGGCGGGTTGTTGTTGCACATAAATCCTTTGGATGATGCAACAATTAAGAGATTATGGTAGAAAGGGTAATCACATTCCTATAAAGTGTGACAACATTATTGCTATAAATATCTTAAAGAATACATTCAACACTTTAAGAGTAAACATATAGATAGTAGACATTATTTTTTTAGAGATCATGTGCAAAATGGTGATGTTGTTTTTAAAATTTGTTGATACAACTAACCAATTGGCTGATATCTTCACAAAACCCCTAAATAATGAGAGATTAAGTTACATCAAAAGAGAATTAGAAATGATTGATGGAAGCACTCTAGGTTAGTCGTTTTGTACAAATTTTCTATCTCTCAATTCTTGAAGTGTTTAGCAAATTCTTATGTGAAGATGCTTTATTTGCATCTTTATTTTGATGATTGAGTATTAAAATTTTATTTTGCCTATGAGATGTTTTCTTACTCACTATGCATTTTAATACTCTCCAAGAGAAAGTGTGGTCAATCCTAATTTTACATGAACTAGAAAAATTTGCATTTATTTTGAAAAGCGTGCTCGCAGTTTAGAAGGGCGCTCGCTCTTTATAGGTCACTATGAACCTGAAAACTGACTTCTAAAGTGCGATCGTGGTTCCTAAAAAATATAGCCGTTATGACTGATATTTCAATAACATGATCACGCTTCTCCTCATTTTCTGCAAAAAATAGTTGTTACAATATATAATTCAAAATTAGTTGTTTTTAGCTGTTGTTTTATCTCCTTTAAGGCTATATAAAACAAATTCTTTAAGGATTCATCACTCTTTTACATACATTAGCATTCAAAAATTCAAAACTCTTTCTTTTACTACTTTAAACTTTCAAAAACCTTCTTTAAGTCCCTCTATATTAATCATGAGGTCAAGAGCTATTGAGAAAGGTTCTTCTTCTTCTGAATCCATTCTAGAGAGGATGAAAGGTGCAGATGATGGAGCTAGAATAAAGTTCATGACAATAGAAAGGAAGAAGATTCAAGCAAATAAATTCTTTGATGAGGACGTTTTTATCAAGTTTGGCATTTATAAAGAGGTACATTCCCTCCTAGAAGATGTAGGTTTAGAAGACTTCTTCCTACCCCAATCCTTAGATTTAGGACATGAGAATTTTACTAAGGAATTTCTCTTTACCCTTGTGATCAACAAAAAGGGGGATGGGGATGAGTACAATGAAATAGTATTTAGGCTCTTTGGGAAGAAAAAGACCCTTACTAGACCTCAATTCTCCTCCATCTTTGGATTTTAGGAGAGAGTCTATCTTTCCATTCTAGAAAACTTTGTTGAAATGCCTCTCTCCTTCACAGTTTTAGAGAAAAATATTCACCAAAGGCTCTCACTCAAAAGACTCTCTATCAAAAGACCTTAAATCTTTAGTTCATTGGGTTGTGCATAGAATGATAGCCACCAACATCCATGCAAGAGATAATGGGGTGGAAAAAGTGTCTCAAAAGGATCTCCACTTCCTCTATGCAATAATCAATGGTAAGCAAATCCTCACTTTCAAATTCTTTCTTGATCATCTTCTTTATCTTGGAAACACTCAAAAAGGTGCAATTCTTCACATTACGAAAATTGCTAAGCACCTTCAAGTTCTTTCTCCTCTCAACAGAATCATTTTTACCCCTCATATTTCCTTTATCTCTTTAGGTCTAGCCTTCTTTGAGCATGCAAAAGTCATAAGATTTAGGCCTAAATAAGAAGTTGATGGTGAATTCTTTCTTCTAATTGGAGAATATGTAGATGATAGGAAGAAGAGAAAAAAGAATCATAAAGTGCCAAGCGAACCCACTCCTTCTACCTTTCATGGCCAACCCTCCCTTTCCTTTGAAGATAAAGTTCTCAAGCAAATGGAAATGACTTGAGACTATCTTCATCACTTGCATGAAGATTTAGTGAAAATTCAAAAAGTCCACAAAATTTCTCATTGTCATATTGAAGACTGGGAAGAAGAGGAAGAAGAGGTTCCAATTCCACCTCCTCAAGCTAGTACAAGTGGAGGAGGCAAAGGAAAGGAGCTTATGGTACTATAACAAGAAGAAGAAAAAGAAGACATAACATTGATCTCTTTTTTTTTTCTCTTTTTTTACTCTTTCCTTTTTCAACATTTGTTTTTTCCATTTCATGCATTAATCCATCTGTTGATCATACAACTTTTATGTAATATGATTATTAATGCATTAGTCTTTTTTTCCAATTATATTTTTGTGCTTTTTTCTCTTACTTATTTATTGGATCTTCTTTTTAATTTTGCCGAAAGGGGAGAAGTTAGTATAAACTTAAAAATTGATTAAGAAAAGTTACAAGGAATTAAGGGATAGAATAAGGGAAAGCTACATGGGCACAATTCAAATTTATTCTTTATCTAACCAATTGGACTTATACATGACCAATTTTGTATTTTTAATCAATTTGGTTGTCGAAATTAAAAAGGAGGAGATTGTTGACCTAAGAATCAATTGATCTATATTTTAATCTTAATAACCAAATTGAATATTGCTAACTTCTTATTTAAGTGTCTATATGACAATATATTAAAAGATTTTTAATTGGACAAAACTTCCCTAAGCTTTCAAGAAAATATTGTAAAAGCATCTAAAAAGCGCGAGGGCGCTTTTCCAATGGTTAATATTATATAAGTCGTTGAAAACTCCATCTGACAACTTACCAATGATGAAGTGACACTTAGCAGTCAAAAGGTCAAAAGGTCAAAATACTTAAGCAGCATGAGGGCGCTCTAAATTGAAGCATAAGACTCAAAGTGGCAGATGATTTCGCGATGGGAAGCGCGATGGCGCTTCTGAGGCGCGAGGGTGGTTCGCATTTAATGCGATATCAGTAATCGTTGAGACCTAAACCACTAAGTCAAAGACACATATATGGAGTCGTTGGAGCCCCAACAACTCTTTTTAGAAAGTGGAGGGCGCTTGAGAAGCGCGGGGGCAGTTTTTATGACAATATGCAACTTTTTGCTAAGTCATCTAATTTTCATTAAATGAGTTTTGGGACCTTTTGTAACATCTATAAGAGATAGGTATGAGTATAAATACCCCTCATAAAGACTTAAGAAGGTATGTGTGATTGTATTATGTCCAAATTCTTGCAAATATTTTTCTTTACTTTCTACACTCAATTTTCTTCTTTCTATAGTGTATTAAGTTGAATCTTATTATTCAACTAAAACTCTAAAAGGTTGTTGTGTGAGCCTAGGTATTAAAAGACACAAGATATTGGTTGTTGAGTAACCATTAATACTCAAGATTTAAGAGACTTAGTGAGAGATTAGTTCACTAAGGAAAGAGGTTAAGTGTTAGCCTTGAAAAACACCAAGTTGTTGAGTGAACTTACAAAATCTAAAGATTGTAACCTTGAAGATTATAGTGAAGTATTCAAGTGTGATATTGAAGAGTGGATATAGGGAGAATTATTTTCGAACCACTATAAATCTTTGTGTCATTTCCTTTGACCTTAACTCTCTTCCAATTCTCTTCACTCTTCCTTAAGTCCTTTTGTGCCTCCTAAGTTTATTTAATTCCGCAATTTAAGGTCACCAATTCAATCCCCCTTCTTAGTTCCAAAGGACAACATGGTTGAACCAGTCGAACTACCAATTGGATATGTCTCATGAGAATTAATTATATTTTATTTATTATAATTTAAACTCATAATTATAATAAAGTAATAGTAAATTATCAACTTTTAATAGTATGTAATAAAGTCCAAACACTAAAATTTAATAATTAAATTATATATTTAAGAAGATCCATATTAATAAAATAATAATAAATAATAAATACAAAATATAAAAATTGTAAACAAATAAATTACACGCACTAAATTTAAAATCTATTATTTTTCTTTTAAATACAGTTCTAATAATTTTATACACAAGTTAGTTCAACTTTTAGTGTAATGATTCATATTTTTCTTTGTTTTCTTTAGTGTGTGTGTGTGTGTATATATATATATATCGATTAAACCGGTTTTGTCCGATTTAGCCAGTTTTAACCCGATTCAATCTCCATATCAGTTCAACTGTAAATTCAATATTTTTAGTTGAATTGGACTGGACTGACCATCGGTTCCCATTTAAACCAGCCGGTCTAGTCCGATATTTAAAAACTACTTATGGCCTTGATTTAAGCGGATCTGTTCTGAGATATATTCTGGTTCAAAAGGCCTAGTCCTAGTACTTCTCCAAGTAGATCATATATACTCATGTGTGGTGTTGTGGCATTTGATGGATATTGGAATGCAAAATCAGGAGTCATCTCTACTTCTAAATCAGAAATGTTGAACATATGCTTTGACAATCTAGAGCTTGCGTTGGTTGAGAGGGAGTAAGATTGGTAAAATATATTAAATAGAATTAATATCATGTTAATAATTGTGCATGTCTTTAAAAAAGAAATTAGGAGCCATTTCTAATTGTTTTTATATACTCGTGAACTTGCATTATAGGGAAATACCTTCACAAGTACCTATTAGATTTGCATTGCTATCATCTTCTAAAATCTGCCTAATGGCGTCATCTTATTGAATGCCCTTATCTGCATTGCCCTCAAGAGCATTTGTGTGATCATATATATATATAAAGATCAATACACTTCTACTTCAGTGTGACAATTATAACCTGGCTCATGAATTTCAATATTAACTTCCACAGGCTATGCGTTGCCCAAATTGTTACTCTCAACTACATTACATTCCTCATCAGCAGCCTTATCAGCCCCATCCTCCATACAAGTTTCTATAAATATTTTTAAGAATCTAAAATTAGTCCCTTCCTTCCACATCTTCCTCTGTTCATTATCATTTTTCACTAATGTCACTGCCCATACAAAAAGTTCCAAACTAAAGAAACTGACCTAAGCATGGCTATTCCTACTAAAGGGAAGAGAGTCAAGGGAACTTCTAGGGGCAATTCTTTAACCGCAGGTAGACCAAACTTAATGATGGCTGCACTATAAGATCGCAGAATATGGGGCTAGAAATTGCAAAGGAGAAGAATCCGAGGCAGTGGCTGCTATAAGAATGGAATATTCTAAAGCATTCGTTTTTTAAAGAATTTGAACTAATTGTGCCACAGTTGAGCGTTTCTGTCCAATCGCTACATAGACACAATATAATGTCTCACTCTCAGAGGTGGCCCTTAAGTTCATTTGCTTTTGGTTTAATATGGTATCAATAGCAATAGTTGTTTTTCTAGTTTGTCAGTCCCCGATTATAAGTTCTCGTTGACCACGGCTTATAGGAACCAATCTATCTACCGCTTTTAACCTTGTTTGCATAGGCTCATGCATAGATTTACGTTTAATAATCTCAAGGGCTTTAACTTTGACACGTCTTCGCTCGTGATCGCTTAGAGCCCCTCTTCCATCAATAGGTACTCCCAACGCGTCAACCACATGTCCTAGCATAGCCTTTCCTGCCGGGACATCCACAATAGATCCAGTGCGCTTGATAAAATCTCCTTTTTTAATAGCGGTATCACTACCAAAGAGCACTTGAAAATTTGTGTAATACTTGGTAATTCTACTTTCTAATAGAGTTGTTAGTTCCGTAGCTCTAGGATAAAATTCCATGATGATGATGATAAAAGAAATTCAAATTGATGTCAAGGAAGAATGCCGCTACTGATAGATCCCGCCCAGATCAAGGGCGGTGGTTTCTTTTAGAAAGAGAGAAATGGGTAAAGAAGGGGCTACCGCAGCCATTGTGCTCAAGACTCTCGAAGATAGCATTGAAATTATTCAATGAATAATCATTCCTATTCTTGGTCTTGAAAAATTTTGCCATCCAAGAGCCAACCCCTACCCAACTCAAGCGTAATAAGATTTGCTTTTTATCATTAAAGATGGATTGAGCCTTCTTGAAAAAGAAAGACGAATCAGGAAGCTCCCCTTTTCCCCGGTACTGGCAAAGGAGCTTTATATAAATTTTTGAAAGGCTCTCTCCACTAATCCGCAGATCAGTGTAGTTAAGATTTCCCTCGGGGGTGGGGACTTTTGAACATCCCAATTTAATGTTATACATTTATAGTACCCAATCCTCACAAGTTTCCTATATCCCAACTGTTTAATCCTAGCATGCACAACAATCAACTTTATTACCTCACAGTCCCTCCAACCAAAAGGTGTAGTATGACCCCCTATATATTTGCTTACAAAACCCTCACTAAATTTCCCCTCAAACCACACCTCAACAGTACACTTGCATACATAATTCTATATAACTAAAAGATAAAATTCCTAATTTAAAACTGTCTTAACATATGCTCTTTATTTAAAAATTACCAAATCCATAATTCCACAAAAAGTTAAATCGAGCTATAATAAAATATAAGAACAAATTTCAATAGAAAGCATTTTAAATCCCTAACTCTAATATAAAAATTGCAATACCAGAACTATATAGTAGTTTAATATGTAAAAGTTAAAGAATATATTAACCTTTTTTTTCCTTTTTTTGACCTTTTGCCATTGCCTTTATGTCTTGTCTTGTAGCTATGGACCATTGACAACCTCTAACATGTTTGTTCTTCTTTAAAACGACGAAGCAAACAAAATCCTTCTTTCTTCCTTAAATCAACAACTTATTGATGCTTTTGTTGTAGAAAGAGTAAATGAACCATTCTCTTTTCATGGTTTATAGTGAAAGCTCGAAAGTGATAGCCATTAAATGAGATTGTTTAGTTAGGTTTACAGTTAAAGAAAATGACAGATATGAATGAGTCAATTTTTTAGGGTTTTTGTTATTTAATTTCTAATGGTAGTTGCTTAAGTTTTACTAGGGTACATTTAGCTTTTACTCAGGTGAAATTACTAACCAACTCTAGTTAGTCTTTAATTGACATGTCATTAGGTTTTCTAAATAAAATAAAATAAAAATGCCAACTCAGCTGCCACGTAGCCTAATTTTAACCAAGATATGAAATGGGATAACATTGCACCAAATTTTGCAAAATGGGTCTATTTTGACAATTTTTAAAGTTTGAGCTAAAATCGCACCAAACCGCAAAGGTTTGAATTTTTTTAATCATTAGGCCTTAAAAATACTATTTTTCTTTTTAATATCTGCATTCATAATTTATTCAATAATACCACTGTCGGCTCCTATTTTTCAGATCCAAATATCAAGAGAATTACGAAAAATCTTATGATGAAAGTTATTATCTTTCTCTAGTCTTGGGAGATTGAGGACGGGCAAATTCAAGTTAGGATTGAGAATAATTGAATTAAAGTTACTTTTCTAGAATCAATTTTGACTCAATTGTTAGAAAAAATTAACTTTCAGAGGTAAAACGACAGTTTTTGTAAGTTTAGGGACTAAATCACTAAAATTTTCCAAACTTTTTTACCTACAAAGCCAATCGGCTCTGCGTACAGCTGAATTGGTTCTACATATAGCCGAATCGGCTCTACACAGTGCCGATTGGCTAATTTTTGAACTTCGATGTCGTTTTATGCATGTTTTTGACTTGAAACGTTGAAATTAATGAAAAGAGGTTTCTAAAAGTGATTTATGATAATTATTGGATATATTTAGTGATAATTATTTGAATATAAAATATTTTATTTTATTTTATTAGATATTAATCTAATAAAAGGGGAAGATAATCGATGATTTTTATTTTAAATAATTAATACTTATCTAATACATCTAGGGTTTCCTAACCTTACTGCTATAAATAGAAAAATATGCCCTAGGTCTAGGCTTAGCTACATTCATTAAGCAATAGACTAGCAACCTAGGACAATTCATATACGTTCATAAGAGCAGAGAGTTTTAGGAAACAAAAAGAGCAAGTAACTAAGAAAGAGCTTTAAATTAGAAAAGTATCTTTAGAATGACATAATATTTTCAAAACCCTAGACAACACTAGATTTTCACCCAATCTTCAATTCAACCGTCTCATCCTCTCTAGAGACTCTCACATCAACATTCAACGGTGACAACCTGAGGGTTTCCCAAATCCAATATCATCAGCATCCTCATCTTCACAAACTAGTTATTTTGTTTTATATTTTAGAAACATGATTAGGTATGCTTTTTTTTAGTCATTGTTATATGATTCACATGATTAGATTAGGGCTCCCCTTGAATTAATATATTTTGATTTCTTATTAGGTATTAGATATGATAATAAGAACATATTGGGTTTTGAATCTGATAATATGTTTTCTATTGGGTTTTGAATATGATGATTGGAATAATTAGATGATATGTTAGATTTATTCTTTTGATTATATGATCATATTGAATTTCTAGGGTTGTATGATTTAAATCTAGGATTTGCCATGTGAAGTTTTATTTGCCTTCTATCAAATTTTTTTATTTTCTAGGGTTTGTATTATTTTTATGATTTATGTCACAACCCCATCCGTGGGCCCGTGACCGGCACTAAGGAATGGGTAGGCGTAAGGCTACTGAATCCTATAGTAAGTCTGACACTCACTAACTCAATCAAATCTCATCTCAAATTAATATTATTAAAGCCACAAATTATCTTAACATTAAATCTTACACAATTGAATCGGTCTGCCAGAAGAATTAGGCGAGACCCGAAACTACAGAAAATTACCACTAATACCTCTACTATTACTACTGCGGAGAATCTAAGATTTTTACAATTTGACATACTAACCCAAACACCACCCGATGATGAAGAAGTCGGGTTACTGAGTAAGAGTCACGGGAAGACTAAGAGTCACGAATCTGAAAAATAGTAAATGGAGACTGTCAGTCTCAAGAGTGAGCTAAAATCATATATCTAAAACAGTTTCAAACATCTCAATATCACATTCATTTAATTTTAAAATAATTAATAAATCACGCAAACCATACGTGTCATGTTAAAACATATGTGTCATGCCATGCTTAAACAAAAATTATTCTACAGGCAACGGGACGGAGTACTTCAGTAGAACCCTAATCGCAACTCAACATCTCGATCAATTTCAAAACTTACGTCTCGACTAAGCTCAACTCTAATATCTCAACTCTCTCATTTCAACAAGACTGGCGCCTAGAGAGCAAAGCTCGATCAGGGACCTTACCTCCAGTCTGGTCACTTATATTTCAACTCTCTCATTCCAACAGGACTAGCGCCCAGAGAGCAAGCTCGATCAGGGACCTTACCTCCAGTCTGGTCACTTATATCTCAACTCTCTCATTCCAACAGGACTCGCGTTACCTCCAGCCTGGTCACTTATGTCTCAACTCTCTCATTCCAACAAGACTGGCGCCCAAAGAGCAAGCTCGATCAGGGACCTTACCTCCAGCCTGGTCACCTATATCTCAACTCTCTCACTCCAACAGGACTGGCGCCCGGAGAGCAAGCTCGATCAGGGACCTTACCTCCAGCCTGGTCACTTATATCTTAACTCTCTCATTCCAACAGGACTGGCGCCCAAAGAGCAAAGCTCGATTAGGGACCTTACCTTCAGTCTGGTCACTTATATCTCAACTCTCTCATTCCAATAGGACTGGAGCCCAGAGAGCAAAGCTCGATCAGGGACCTTACCTCCAGCTTGGTCACTTATATCTCAACTCTCTCATTCCAATAGGACTGACGCCCAGATAGCAAGCTCGATCAGGGACCTTAACTCCGGCAATCAACTGAACTCAGCCCAGAGAGCAATGCTCGATCAGGGCAAACAAATCCATAATAACCTTATTACCTGTCTTTGATCATTATCGGTGCACACGCAGTCTTGATGCGACCCATCAGGTGGCATGTTCTACTAAAGCCTCATCCCAAGTCATCATGCAATATTAAAATTGGTGATAAAGGAAGAACATATTTAAATAGTAATTAAAAAGTCATGCATATAATAGTAATTAAATGAATAATTGGAATTGCAAATGAACAATCACATTAGCAAAATCAAATTTTATGCATGACACGTGCATAAGCGATATATGACTTTAACTCACTGGTTTGGCAACCTCCTAACTTTGCTCCCGTGCCTCGGTTGGAGCGAGCCGAACAGACAGATCATCTAATCACGGAAAACAATTTATTAAAATGCCGAAACAATCGATCATTGATCCTAGGTCTAGACTCCTAGGACTGACTGTCCAAGAATCCCGATTCGGGAGAATTCTACGGAAAATCCGGCAGAACCTCCCCTACAACACGGACATTTACCCCCCATAAAAACGGGTCCAGGACCTGCCAGAAAAACACTTCAAAAATCCAACAATCCAAACAACGGGAGTCGGGTCCCCAAACTTCACTATTTTTCCCGACTCCACCATACAGCACAAAAACACGACTATGGCAGGCAGTCCGACAAACAATTATTTTTGAGTCACAAATATCATCCGATACTCAACACAATCAGTAGACACACAAATTAAATCAAAGAATTCCAAAATCAACAGGCTAGAGAAAATTACCGAGACGCTCGGTTGACTCACCTCTAGCCGCCGGAGTCCGATTGACGATCTGAACACACCATCCGACTCGAAATGATGCGCTGAAGACGATCCCCACTTCCGATTTTTTGATCTGACACCCGATCATCCGGAGAGAATTTTCGAACGATCTCGGCCGTCGATTCGCAAACGAAATCCGATCGCCACGAAACCGGTACTATTGCGAAGCTTGAGCTGAGGAGAGTCGGGATATGCCCTCCGATCGTCCATAGCTCACAGGAGCTCACCGGAAATGCCCAAAAACCTCGGCTGCCTCCATTTTCTCTCTCCATCGTGAACCTCCGTTTCCGACCACCATTGTTGACACCGCCGCCTCCAGCGGAAGTCTCTCACGGCTTCCTCTCCTCGCTGCACTCACCATTGCACTCGCCGACGCCGGCCTTGCCAGACGACGACGCAAAGACCGGCTCCTCGCGACGCCTCTCTCTCTTTCTCTCTCTCCCTCCCTTCTTCCCCGATTTTCTTTCTCTCCCCCGACACTCTCTTCTTTCCTTTCTTTCAATATCGACATTTGACTCCTGAACTTTTTCTTATTACAATTTGGTCCCACAACTTTCTTAATTACTTACAATTTCATCCAGTAGAACTCCAATTTAACCCTTAAACTTTTCTTTAGCCTTTCAATTTAGCCCCTAACTATTTAATTTAGGCCAAATTAGAATTATTGAAAATATATAATTACATAAATACCCTTGGCCAACAAATATTTACAAAAATACCAAACTCACAAATTTCCATTAAAACCCCATAAAAATAAAATTATCCTTTTAATCCTTATTCCAAAATAAATTTCCAATTTAGTCCTAACACACAATTAAATTAAATAACCAATTTGCTAGATATTTTCCAACTTAAAATTAAATACCACTAGCTAATTAAAATATCAATTTCTCTAAAATTCTTTTATAAAAATATCCTTTATAATTTCTACCATAATTTTTCAATATATAATTTATTTATATATATGCTATATATATATATATATATATATATATATATATATATATATATATATATATATATATATATATATATATTTGGGGAAAATTTGAATAACCAAAATATAATTATTTCTCAATAATTTACTTAATTAATTTCTTAAAAATTCAAACTAATAGGATATAGAAAGAATGACTCCTTTATTAGTCTAATATTAAAATTCAAAATTTGCATTTAAATCATTTCATCTAGACCAAATAAAGATAAAATAAAATTAATTTAAATAAATACTCATTATTAAATATATAAAAAATTCAGGGTATTACAATTTCTAGCTTAATTTGATTTGTTTTGTTATGATTTTTACTTCATATTTTTGAGTTTTTATAATCTTTTATCTCTTGTGCATGTTAAATCGGCTTCTGGGCGAAGGAGGATCGAAAAAATTGCAAAACTGACTATAATCAAGCCCAAAAGTCGAGCGTCTCTTTGTAGAACTGATTCGGTTATGTTCTAAGCCGATCGACTCTATGATGTCACCAATCGGTTGTGCATTAAGCTGAATCAGCTCTGAGATGTCATCAATTGGTTGTTCGTCCTAAATTGCCCTAATTCGCAGATTTCCGAGCCCTTCTATTGATTTCTGCCAATTCTAACTTATTTTAGTCATTTTCCTTTAGTTTATTAATTGTAGGAAGGTTATAATAGTTAGATTTACTACTTTCTTTATTTTGTTTATTTTTTTGCTTTATTTTGAGAATGGCCAATAACTGTTATATGACTGTTAGCTGAAATTGGATATCTAGACTTAGGTTCTAAAACTTGGATTTTGGCATGCAATTTATAGTCCATTAGGTTAACATATTGATAAGTTTGGGCTTAAATTAAAATCCAATTAGACTTAGTAGACTTTGCTTAGTTAATTAATCAACTCACCTAGAATAAGATCACTAAATCAAGTCTTGGCATGTAAGATGTTGCCCATTTAAGTTAAAAACTTGGTAATTAAAGCATAATTTGTAATTGGGCTAGACTAAGTGGGCCTTTTTGTACATAATTGAATAGTTAATTTAAGCTAATAATATAATTGAAAATTGGGCTAAATCTAAAATGGACTAGACTTAGGTGGACCTCACATGCTGTAGCACTTGATATATAATAATCTAATTGTTGCATTTGTAGGGAATAGCCTGTTAAACAATAAAATTAAAGATAAAGATACACAAATAAGAAAGTTGGCTTCCGGATCCATCTTTAGATTTGTGATATAAGCTTCCTTATGAAATTCAATAAAAGTGTCCCAGTGAATTATCCGGCTGGCGACCCAATCTTCCTGCTAGTCTCTATGACTAGTTAACGTGTTCTCAATTAAGTTGAAAAGCCTTGCAGTACTGTAGTCGCTCAAAACACTTTGGTGCGTGCCCGAAACTACTGCCCACAATCACAATATAAAATTTGAATCACAAACATCAATAAAACCATTCAAATAAATCAAGATCAAATAATCTTAAAACCAAAATATTTCTTAATTGTTTCTCTAAATCAAACCAAATTATATGATAAGAACTTAATATCAAAGAAGATACAACTCATAAAAGTTGCATGAGCCTTTGTCAACCGATCACCCATGTCTTTCCATCACCAACTCTTATTGCTTTATAATTATATAGCTTTAATATACACTATGGAGTTGTTAAATTATCAATTTCTTCTTAATGTTGATTTAAATATTTTTTTGATCTTTGATACTCACTGAATCTTCATCAATACCTAATTATAATAATGATGAAGAAGAAGAAAAAGAGCTCTAGTATATTCTTTTGCTATCATTATTATTATAATGATGATGATGATAATAGAGAAAGAGATGAAAAAGATTATGAGTATCAAAAAGAGATGTAATATTCATGTTTAAAGAGATCAGTGTAAGTATTTATTTTGAGAGAAAATCTTTTAAATGAAAAGAAAACAACCAAACAATGTAAAATAGAAATAGAAATAAAGTAAAAATGAGTAAAAAATAAACTACAGTATAAATGATATTTTCTTAAAAAGAAAAATAGTATACAATGTAATTTTCTCTGTTTGTTATTTTTAATGATGTGAGTTGTTTGTAATTACTACTTAAATTATTCATAACTGATTTGATTGATTATGTGTGTTCTGGCATTTTGAGACGTTTGTATCAAAGTCGGTGAAAGGGTGAGCATTCTAGTGTTTGAACGGTTTGCAAATGTGACTTGAAGTTATGTCCATGCTTTTAATGATGTTTTGGAGGATCATTTTCAAATCAAGTTCAATTTGATCATTAACTTTATTGTTGGGGTTCAAAAGAAATATAGAAATTTTATGATATTCGTAATTTTTACCTATAAAAGGGCTGGCTTTTCGCTCGGTTGATTACTGAAGAAGGCTCTTGTCTCGGTAAGTCTGTTCTTTAGCCCTTTTCTAAATTTATAAATATTATAACCTAAATTTTTATATATTTAGTTCAAATTAACCCTATTTTTTTACAAAAATGAAAGTGAGTTACACACTCTCTAAAAAAAAGTGGATTTTAATTTCTTACATGAAATTATTTAACAGAATATATAAAAATTTAAATAAAACATAATAAAAAAATAAATATTGTTACAATATTCTTATTGTTTCTTTCTTAATAATAAGGGTGAATGAGATAATTACAGTGGTTATGGTGCCAATAACGGTAGAGGTGAGAACGGTTTCAGCTAGAATAATAATGGTAATAACTACTTATTGCTTAATTATATTAATTGTACTAAAATTATAGAATAATTTTTAAATAATATTATAAATATTTTAATTTTTTTTAATTTTCAAGTGAGAATAACTCACTCTTTCTTTTAGATATAATTAATTTAAACTAAATATATAAAAATTTAGACTAAAAAGTTCATAAATTTAAAAAAACTGTGTAACAAGGTAAGTGGCCAAATTGAACTTTATTCCTAACATTTTCAGCCAAGGATGCTTGGATGGCTCGGAGGACGAGTCAATCTTGTCACTGGTATAATTTCTTGGTAAGAGTTGTTAACAAAGTTGTAACTAGGGCTAACAATTTAATTTGCTAACACAAAAATAACTTATTTAACTAATCATCTCAAAACTTTAAGCTCAGGTGAGCTACGGGACACAACCTGTAAAACCCATTTAGTAAATTAATTCTATAAAATAATTAAAAAAAATTTTGGAAGAAAGTTTCTTTTAAAATAATCCATATTTCGGTCTTGCAAAGTACTCCATTTGCTTTTTTTCTTTAAGCAAAAGAATTATACATTTAACCTTAGTCGTACTCTATTAAATTATTACATTATCCTAAAATAAATAAATTATTAGCAAATTTATCAAGACTTTTCAATTTTGTAATAATAAATACAAAATTTTTAATTTTTATAATTCAATGCACTTATTAAAAATTCGACACAATTTTGCCGACACATTGCACCAAAGTTCATTGACCTATTTAGATGCCACATCATCAAGAACGTCCAACTTTTACCTAATTGCAAAAAAGTCACAAACTTTAGCACTTTTTGCAATTTTATTACAATTTTTTATTTCACAAATTAGTACATGAATTTATTTAATTACTTAAAACACGACTCAATTAGGAACCAAGGTCATCAAAATGGAAACTACTTGCAGTCCACTTTCTATCTCTTAGGCCTAATTTATTACACAAGTAGTTTACAACACTGAATAGCAAAATCAAACAAAACATACAAGGTCAGACAGAAGCCTATTCTGTAATTAACTAGTGGACATCAGCTCTTCCTTAGCAACTACCATTTACATTACCATAAATTGGCAATATTTACAGAGAACAACACTTCATTTACAAATTACATTACATTCTCTTGTACTTGCGTGTCGCCATCTAGTGATCTGCGAGAGACAATTATTAAACATTCGATAAAGGATCATAATAGAACATAAAGAATAAACAGTTATTAATGAAAATCTCACACATTGAAATAACTAAAAGAATGGTTACCAATGTAACCTGAGAGCATTTGACACGCGGCGCAAAACCAGTTATAAGCAATGTTAATTATGATTACTTCCATGTGTAATAGGTTCTGGAAATTCAGTGAGTTCTACGTCTGATGTTAATTTTTTTGTAACGAAAAGTGAGCTCGATAGCCGATGTTAAATAGTTTTGCCAGTTCTTTCTCAGTGCTTACTTATTGAATTTTGATTTAGTTCCCTTGGCCATCGGAACAGAGATAAATGAGACAAGTTATTTGATAGTCAGTCAGACATCTGTAATAAAATTGGGCAAAGGTAGCGACCTCCCATGGCACCAAAAGGCAGTTGATATTCTGTTGCACAACCCACAACCAAATCAACACCCTCACTTCACAATCCAGCATGTACATGCAGCTCTCTCCCTCTCAACACCACCGCCCCACCCAACACACTTGCGCCACCCAAAGTTTCCATGGAACACTCAAAAGTAACATACTGATATTGAAGCAGGTTATAATTTTCAAAAGATGCAAAAGTGATTCTCCACTGAAAAGAAGTCACTGTAAAGGTTGACTTAAGACTAACGTCGTCCTTTGGACCAGAAACATTACTACTTCCATTATATGATTCTTATGGTCAAGTAATATCACTTCTTGAGTTGCTATTGTTATGCTCATTTTAGAATATCAAAGAATCAGAGTGATTTTCGAAATTTGAGGGTCTTTCTTATATGATACCCCAATAAGTCAGTCAAATTTTAAGGATTAACCAAGATTATCATTTGTTCAGCCTATTTTTACTTGTTCCATTAAATTTTACAACCAGCAAAGTTTGAACCAGTCCGCATATTTTCATAGCGGAAGACAGCAAACAAATTATAATAACCCCCAAAAGTTGCATCTTCCAACAATTAAATAAAAAAAACTCAGAAGGTAATGAGATCAAGGGTAAAGTTGTCCTTACTGGAGTTCAGAAGTTAGGCTTTTTGCTTCGCTTACAGCAGCACTTGCAGCATACATTGCCATCTTCTTTACCTAAAAAAGGGGAAAGATTCTTTTGAGTGCTAAAAACATTTAGAAATGGCACTTATTGGCTTGCATAAAAAGCACCACTGAGCATCTATTCCAAGATGATAAACTGGTTAGAGAGCATGAGAAACTATATGCCAGTCAGCAGTATCAACATTAGACCGTGCTTACCGACTAAAATCATAATCTAGCTTTAGATAACAAGATTTTCAAATTTCATGTCATTATAAAACCTACCCAGCATTATAGCAATGAACAATGACGGCCTCTTTAAGCTTTTCTAGTCACTAATGGCCTATAGCTGGCAAAATTAATTTGAATGCCATAAAGAATATGTCACGTACCTCCAATTTATCTTCTTTAGCCCTATGGTTCTTTGGAAGCATACGGAACTCTTCTGTCAATCGGATACACTCTTGAACATTGTCGGGGGATACAAAATCAAGGGCAACTTTTATGCAAGACTGTAAGAAGGAGAGTGTAAGATAGTCTTAACAAAGCCAAGACATAAAAATTAAGATCAAAAGTTTACTGCCGCTTTAATAAGGCAGAAAGATATGATGCAACTTTGATGTGATCAGTTATGATTTTTTATTTCTCTTCAAAAAATAAGTTGTGATTTTTTAATTGATCTACTGGTCAATTTGACATCTCAATAACCTAGCAAAGGCTTTCATGCAACTGGTATTGATTTTGGCTTAATACAAAAATATGAGTTGGACATCATAAAGCTAATATTTATTATTTGAAGCTTCCATAATGATTTTCTGCTTAATAGAATGTTGTTTCATATTACAATCAGAAATTCCCTGAAGTTTCTTTTCTTTACACGTTTCTTTTCACTCAACATATTCTTCTGAAATGCATGAATTGACTTTTAATTATCAGTATCACTAAAAAACTTGATCATATTACATACTACTATTCTCCTGACAGGGCAAATTTCAGAGGAGCTCACAATCATGTTCTAATAGAGAACCTGACATGTTAAAAGAAAAAGGTTTTGCGTGCTTGGATACAAATCCATTGGCAGATAAAGAGAACAGGAAAAATAAAAAGGCAGGCTGATCACAAATAGATACTAAATGCTATAAAAACCTAACCTGTCTATTTCTCACTTGATGCGGACACCCTGCTGGAATGAAAACAGCCTCACCAAGGTGCTGTTCAAATGTCCACGGTTCAACACCTAAACAAAGATTCATGGTTGCAATCATATGAAAACTTTCATAGGCTTAGTATTATTAACTTGGACTCTGGGAGAAACAATTTCTTACTGAACTCCTCCTTTAATTGTCTTTTATGTCTCTCATTTAGATAGAAAGTCTGGTCATGAATAGGATGAATAACCTGAAGCAAGCGCAGCACATGAGCTTCAAATGATGGAACTTACAATAATGTTATGGACATTGGTAAGCAAGATACACACAGAATTGACAGGAAGATTACTGATATGACGAAATTCTTTTTGATGCTTCTTCAAGTACTCAATTAACTTGGGCACATCCTGCCTACGGAAAATGTCCCATACAGCACCCCCATATAGAATTTGTGCTGCATGATTGTCTGGAAGAGATTCTCTGCTCATATTTTCATTCAAATCAATTGATTCCAAATCATTTCGTTCCTTTAATGCATCACTATAGCTGGTGCATTTATCATGTTGATGACTGAGCGAACAAGAACTGTTTTTTTCCACCTTCATTCCTATGATTTCATCTACGAGAGGACCATCAGATGTGCTTCTATGCATAGTTCGAAGTAATGAATTATCCTCAGCAAGGTCACCGACTTTTGACGGCGATGCTTTCAACTCATCCTGTTTCTTAATTAAACCAATGCTATTCGCAGAATGTTTGTCCCACAAGGAGCTGGAATTAAGCATATGCGAGTCAGAATATTGCACCCTTCCAATCAACTGCTTCTTGGAATTTTCAGTTACAGTCAATCCTGTTGTAGAAAATTTTGGGACCAACTGAATGCTACACGATCCCATAGTACTCAACTCCTGGCTTTTATTTCGTTCTTCATCCAGTTTCATTTTCTGTATATACAAACTTTCTAGTGAGGACTCACACTCAATTATTTCCACTTTTTGAGATAATTCAGGATCTATCCTCTCATCTTTACGTGTTCTTTTTCGTGCCTTCCTTCCAAATGTACCTGATGCTTTCAGCATCCCACCAGAAATCTGATGCAAATCTTCCTCTTCATATTGCTGTTGTAGTTTGCCTATAATTTTCCTTTGCCATGTGGGGATCTTCACTTCAGTCATGTGGGTGAGTACATTAACCTAAAGAAAATTTTGAGAAAGAAAAAACAAAGAGGAAGAAGAAGAACAAAGAAAACATGAGTATGTGACCATAAAATTTTGAGACTGTTTATGCATGTATAGGCACCCATGAGTTCATCATTTATTTTTACTTTTAACAGTACTTTTACTCGAACTCAGTATATTTCTAAGAGGAGACAATTTGCACATCATGTGTAGATTTTTCGTTCTGTGAGACATTAACTGTCCTATGAAGAGTATTAACAACATGCTGAACTTGTAGAAATCTAGAAAAGCTTTAGAAAGTCTGCAGAAAGAATTGAAAAATGCATAAGATATAATGGTGTAAATATGATGGCTAGATCCTGCAAGCTAAGAAAATGAGTAAAAATAATCAAGGGTGTCCATTAACCAAATTACCAATGTCTTGCTAACAAATGATGCAAGTTTAGATGCTCACCAATTAAGTAGCATTGTGCAGTAACATATTGCATGCCAGTAGTATAGTACTTTTATGATCAATCAGCATTATATCCTATTTTTGCCAAGGCTTCTCCAATAACCAATCACAATGTCTTACAGACATGATGCAAGTTTAGATGCTCAATCTAAACTAGATATGTATAGATTAGGCAGTAACAAATAGCATATTAGTCTAGTACATTCAGGCATCAATCAGCATAATATCCTTAGTTATTTATAATCATTTCCGAGTCCAAAGAGGGAAAATTTAGGCAAATGGATTATTTACAAGCCAAAGCACCTTGTAGGCACCCAGCATCATGAGAAGCAGCATTGGGCCATAAGGAACTAATTTCTCAGATTAAAGTTGAAAAGCTCATTTATTAGGCATGACACAGTGACTATGACTCAACAGAATTTTTAACAAGTAATTGGACCATGTAAGTTTTATCTTGAAATGAAACATTAAATCATGTGACAATAAATAATAGGTCACTTTCTGAAATAAAGCAAGAATTTAGAAGGAATAGAACCAAATCAAAAACAAAGAATTGACATCTCATCGGAATTACAATAAAAACTTAATGTCGTATCATTCATGTGACTATGATCTTACTGTCCTAGTGTCAGAAAACCAAAGACTTCTATTGATTGTGTACTGAAAACTTTAATATGGATAAATACTGACTATTTTCTAAACATACAAACAACCTAAATGTCATAAAGCTTGTCTAGAAATATACTGAGATTCTTATAAATGTTGGAAGTCCAGTTCTATCTACTTCATCTACTTGTTTGGATAACTTTTGTATATCTATTCATTTACTAAATGCTTAATAATGAAAGATAAAGGAAGTTAAAAGAAATCTTTAAAAAAATATAAAGTGATGAGCGGATACAATCCAAGTGCTGAAGAAAGTAATCCATTGGAAAAGGAATCCATAAAGTATTGAACATTAAACTCGTCATGAAAAAGAACACTATATGTCATACCAAGAACTAATGATTTTAAGTATAAATAAAACAGCAAACCTCATTAGCTCAAACTAACTAGAAACATGATAGGTATCAACAAAGAATTAACAATTAGAAATGTTTAAAAGAGGTAAATGAAGATTCTTTTACAATATCTTGATTTGATCAAGAACATTAATTTATGTCACATACCATACTTTTAAGAAAATGTTGAAAGCATGTTAGAGAAGAATGAGCAAAAGAATGGATGAGAGTTGTAAGAACAGACAAAAGCAGCAATCCCATAAATATAAATATATACTACAAAATTTCATACAAAAAGTATTGCATACCGCATCAGAAATGTCACAATGCAGTTTCGTCACGGAATCACCTCTGCCAAGTTCTTCCTTAGATCCATAAGCTATGTATGTTTTGGGTCCCAAGTCTGGTTTCAAGACAGCAGGAAGCCTTGTAGCAAGATTCAGAAGACCTGATTTTGGATGGGTGTATTCACTAAAGGGAAGCATAGCTATAAATTCAGCACCATGCCTGGGTAAACATTCTTCAAATGAATTTGATGGGGGCCAATCCTTCAGCTTCAGCATCTCTGGCCACCCATTCCTGTACTTACGACCCTCTAAGTAACCTTTGAAGAACTGGAAAATAGTAATTTCAACCTGTGGCACCAAGAACAATGCATTTTTTATTCTACAAGTTAATAAAGTTTTTGAGCTCAAAACATATTAAAAACCAGCTTAACTGGCTTGAGATGTAGAAGCAGAAGAATGAACCAAATAACCCCAATTACAGTATATTAACATGCAAGTCCAGATTCTACTTGATTAACATCAAATTTTAATGCCAAGAATTGTGGCTGTCCATAAAGGCCATATGAAAAGAAGATCTTACTCCAGGATGAACACTATGCAATTAAACAAAATTACTGAGATGAACCGATGCACTTTCAGTTAATTCCCTTCGTTCTTTTCTCAAGATGCATTATTTGGTACTCTTTTCAAATCTGTTTTATATCTAAAATACTGAAATAACCAACAATCTACCCTTTGGCTAGTCGCTGATTACTGTAATATTTCTTGGTTTTCCAACTTTTTTGGTCGATGAAGTCCAAATCGGAAGACCTATTCATTTATAGGCCTTGATAATGGAGTTAAATTAAGAAAGATCAAAAGTGAATAAACCACGAGAAAGAAAATATGGATATGTTTGGTTTATTTGGTTCTTAAGATAGTCGGTTAAGTTTTCAGAATTAACCAAACTGACCAAATAAACAGAGTCCTCACTCCTATTTCTCCGAGGTTTTAGAAACTTCTGCATTGCAATAAAATTTTAATCAGGTTAGCAGATTAGATGAGCTGCAATTAAGCTCAGAAAATTAAAAGCTGATGAGCTGCTCTTTAATTGTGAACCCTGATCTGCAATATGCCACTATATGGATGAAGAATAAGTGGGAGGAGACCTTGGGAACATAGGATGACTTTGATATAACATGTGCCACAAAAATAAATTAGAGCTTGTAGTTTGTATATATTCAGAGGAACAGGAAATGGAGTTGCTGATAGACATGAGGAAGGTAAAAAGGAAACATGAATTTGAAAAAAAAACAAACATGAATTTAGTGTCTTGGCTTTATTAAAGAAAACGATATGTGAACATTATTTTTGTATGGATGAGTAGAGTTCCTCCTACAACTGAAGAAAATTCACATTACGTTCCAAAAAAATTAAAAAGGTTATTAAGCATAAACTCCTATAATAATATTTGGAAATCCTTGTTTGTGCTAAATGGTGAAATGTCAAGAATAGGGGAAGAGGAAAATCTCAGAAAATTTTGCTTCAAACTAGATATGCGGCGCCCGAGTTTTCTTTCAAGCAATATTCACTAAATGCATTATAACAGGCAACTCTTTTTTAGCTGCATAACCCATTCCCATAGAACAAGCCTTGATAGAATCTTTAGGACAATATGGTTTGCCAACCTAATTCCAGAATCTAACCTCAGAAAATCTACCGAGTAAAATCTACTGAATGAAAAGCTTACTGTTTCCTGTTTCAGAATCCATTTAATGTTATTGTCTGCATGCTTGAATATGAGTGTATAAGATGTAAAATATGTTGCAAAATAATACGGATAGCAGATCTAAAGCTCAAGAAACTAATGGTGCACTGCGCATAAGGAGCGATTTCATTAAAAGCAAAAGAAAAATTTATAATTTCAAAATGCATCTTCAATATGCAAAAACTTACTTCACACCAGTCCAGGCAATCAATAGCTTTAACCCTTTGTGCTTCCTCTTTTAAAATCTTTTTTGCACCTCTAAGAGCCCTCCACATGACCATTGGTTCCCAACTCAAACCGGAAGTTTTGTCAAGTACATTTCTAACTATAACAGGTTCCCCTCTCATCCAATGCATTTGAAAATGCTCAATTTCATTATCTCCCAACCAAAGAGCATTTGGACAGTAGAGAAAGTTATCATCACTTTTCTCCCTATCTGCTGCCTTCCTCACTTCAAAATCTTTCATTATGCAGTCAGTAGAACTGAAAGGACGGCACAAATAACATCCTTGAAAAGAATCAGTATCAGGTGGCTTATAATTAATAATAAGTTCCTCTGTGTTCTTAATTAGTTCTTTAACCATATTAGCTTCAAAGACGCGTCTCATAACAAGCATCCCAGTGCCACAGCCACCTCGTGCTTTAGGAGGACAAGAAATCTGCCCATCAGTCTCTGCTCTCCAATCAGGAGAGTCATTTGATGACTCAGTGTCACATTTGTTTACTAGATGGGACACTTGCATCTCACAACAAAATCTTTTCTGATTTGCAGTTATCTGGTCATTCAAATATGTATCTTGACCATTTACTCTTTCAACAAATTGATGGAGCAAAGATTCGGCATCATTACCTCCAGACTGAATCCCTTTTCTGATCTCCGAACAACAAGTAAGACAGAGATCATAAGAACAACCAGGATCCGAGCAGCTTCTATGAAAATTAACAATGGATGTATTGCAATTGTCACTGTTAAAGAAGGATAATTTCACAGTTACGAATAGCACCATAAGTAATATTCAGAATTTTCTATACTATCTTGATTGGTCATTTTAAAAGTACAGAAGGAATAATTGCCACAATCAGAAGGGAAAGTGAGGCTATCCATTAGTGAATAGAACAGTTTCCACATGCAAACTTCGACCATGAAGAAAGGGCTATTGAACATCAGCAGATGGACTTCCAATTTCAAACAGATTAGGGAATCATATGAACCAGCATAGAAGGCACAACCTCCAGTAAAAGACTAGAAAGCAAAGATATTTGAATAGAAAAAGATAGACCACTCCTCTATCACCAAAGACAAATAAATTTTTAAATAGATGATGTAAATTCAACCTCTTCTAACTGTTCCTATAGTATATAAATACACATCAATCAACAGACCACTAAGCATACTCTACAAACTGCTTCACTGGAAAGTTCTGTAACGTGGCTTGCTCATATACACAAAAAGAAAAAGAATGTTAGTGTGATATGTAATTTAGGATATTTAGCTGTGTATATGTACTGTATTATACACAGGCACAAAGAGTGAAGCAAGGAACAAAAAGAATAACAGTTCATATAGAAACTAAAAAATATTATTATTATTATGTATTAAATTAAAGTCACAGTTAACAAAAGGTCAAAAGACAGATTTAATCTACATACCTAAACTAGTGCACAGTTTTAAGCCAAAGAAGCATTTCCAGACCACTTATGTCTACCAATCAGGAAGAGGAGGCACAACAAAATCAAGATATCAAAAACGAATGGTTGGGTTAGGAACCTATTCTTCCAATATTTATAAACAAGGTAAAAAAGAGATAGCGGGAAGTTCAATAATTAAGTAGCTAAAATTTCAGTTCTAAGATATGTAAGAATGAGATAATACCAATATAATCGATCATCATCATCAAGTACAGATTTTGGTACATCCTCTTCTGTCAACTGAACACCTATGGGAAAAGATGAAAACAGGTGTAGTAAAGCATTCTGGCATTGATTCATAAAGAAATGCACTAATACAGCCTGATATATAAGTCAATTTAAAAATTACCGCGAATCCTTTCCTCCACTTCCAGTTCAGAGCTCTGCTCCTGCTGAATATGCCTCAGCAGGGGCAAAGTCTTGTAAAGCAAATAAAGAAAATTTTGCAATTTGGTATTTTTATCTGCTTCAGTATTCCCAACCTGTTAAAACCACATATTTCCATAGTTTGGCATCATAAGGACATGCATGCAAACCTGTAGAAAAAGAGATAAAAGAAAGCAAAAAGATAAAGCACACCAGGAACACACCAGCGCAACTGCATCTTCCTTTAAGCATAATCTGCAGTTACAATTACCACGGCAAAACGGACAAGCAATTTCTATCTGTTCCCATGTTTTCTCTGGATACCTAATGTTCATTTGATAGTCAATATCAAATTCCATGCTAACAGCAAACTAACATCTATCAGTAGCTTTAAAGCAATTTCCCTACCTAGATGGGGAAAAATTAACTATAGTGATTTGTTTTCAGTGTTAAATGTTAAGTGAACAAAGTCCTAATTCCTTTACCAAGTGAACCAAATTCCAATGCTTCTAATCTGAAAAAACTAGAAACTTCTTAGTGATAGCAACAAAAAAGTGGGGGTCTCGCAGTGCAGGTCAGTGGAAGATCAAAGGTCCATAGCCTTCTCCTTGAGTAGCAAGGAGGCTGTTTTGGTGATCTGAACTTGTGATCTCTAAAGTCCATATTACATGGTCCAACCTTACTGTTGAATTAAAATTCCAACTCTGACGGCCAATTTTGTCAAATTTTTCATGAGCAAAAGAAGTTTGTGGAAAGATTTGCTTACCACTTTGCAAGGCAGTCATAGCAATAGCGCTTCCTTCTGCAGTTGGAACAAATAACAACACCGTTCCTATCACTCTTCCAACACTGATGGCACATCAAGTTCCTCTGGACCTTTTTGCTCTCAGTATTGTCCTGATGAAAAATTGAGGTTAGAATGGACCATTATACCGTTTTCCATTATTTTATCATTAAAATAACAAGGTAATGAGAGATGAACGAAATACAAGATCAAAGATATCCTCCTCTTAAATAGAACAAACAGCACAGAGCATTACTGAAAATTCGAGTGCTTACAATGCACAACAATTGATGTCTAAACAAAAAAAGAAGGTAGCAAAGCAAGCATCGCGATCCATTTAGCTTGGCATCGACCAGGGAAAAAAAAATGTACATATTGGCATTACTGAAAGCCTGATGAATGAAATTTAACACGAGATGTAATCACTGATTCCAAGAATACTCTGCGCATGATATTCATTTTAATAGAAGATAGGAAAGCAAGGAAAAGAATTTAGCTACAAGATTCACAAGGACAGCGAGATCATCTGAGTTTGCCAGGCCAATTTATAGTTTTGTAATTGAATAATTTTGTTAGCTATACTCTGATGGCCTCATTATACATTCACTTAACCTCTAGAATTTTACATGATCAACAAGTCGACAGTAATAGCTCTGTACAAATAGCTAATTAAGCACTATGATATGAGATAAATTCAAAGGAACTTACCAGTAATTCTGAATTTTCTGGTGGGCTGCTAAACTTCTTCGGCCTTCCTCTACGCTTCTTGCAAGCACTGCCTGAATTACCTGTTAATTCATCTGTTTTTATTTCTCTGTGAAGAAGTAGTTGGCTTTTTTCCTTCAGCAGCCGTAGTTGGTTCCGTTCTTCAGAAATAGTATTTGGCTTCTTTTTCCTCCAACCTTTTGGTCTACCTCGCTTCTTCTTTGGCTGATAATTCATCTGTCTTACATCATTAACACCAGCAGCTTCAGTAGCCATCTTTGTCAATTCCTCATTCAAAATACTACACCCATCATTCTTAAAGCCAGCAAGACAGCCCTTGACATTGTTGCATTCTGCAATTTTTCCGTTGAGTTCTTCATTTCTATCACCCAGAAGATGTTTGTGCTTATTCTTTGAACCTTTTGGGCGGCCTCGCTTGCGTTTCATGTGTATAATTTTTTTGCACCTAAATATCTGTAGGTTTTAGACGCAGAGAGATTTGAACGAAATAGGGTTATATCTTTACCCTATTGCTGAGTGTTATAATTTATAATAAACTTAAAGATACATATAATTACAGAAATATAACTATTAAATAGGAAATAAATTTACATAATTAACTCTTAAAAATGTGCCCTAAAATCATGGTTATCAACACTCCCCTCAAGATGATGTATGTATATTTTCCATACCCATCTTGCAAACAAAGGAATAAAATAATATGCTACATAGACCCTTGGTAAATACATTTGCTAGTCGACTCCCGAAGTTTGTATAACTGACTTTTAAGCTTTAATCATCCTTCTTCTTTGATAAAGAATCTGTCAATCTTAATATATTTAGTACGATCATGTTGGATTGAATTATGTGCAATGCAGATACTTGTCTTATTGTCACAATGCAACAAGAAGGACTCCTCTCGAAAAAGATGAATATCTTGCATTCACTTCTTAAACTATAAAAGTTCATAAACTCCTTGTGCCATAGCTCTATATTTTGCTTCGACATTTGAGCTAGCAACCACGCCTTGTTTTTTTACTTCTCCAAGTGACCAAATTCTCGGCAACAAAGGCACAATATCCGAAAGTAAATCTTCTATCATTAGGAGATCCTGCCCAATCAGCATCAGTGTATGCTTCGGTTCCTAATTGATCATTGTTTGAGAAGAGTAATCATTTTCCTGGACTAGATTTGAGATATCGTGTAATTCGAAAAACCACATCAAAATGTATTGTCCGATGGTTATGCATAAATTGACTTATTATACTTACTGCATAGACGATGTCAGGTCGTGTATGAAAGAGATAAATCAATCTCGCAACCAATCTTTGGTATCGGTCAATGTCAACCAATTCTCCACTATTCTTGCTTAGCCTATAATTGATCTCAATGGGAGTATCCGCAGGTTTACAGCCTAATATTCTTATTTCCTTTAATAAGTCTATAACATATTTTCTTAAGAGATAATCCCTTTTCAGATTAAGCAACTTTTATCCCGAAAAAATATCTTAGTTTTCCCAATCTTTAATCTCAAACTTAGTAGCCAAATGTTTCTTCAGTCTAGTCATCTCTTCTTAATTGTCACCTGTCACCACTATATCATCAACATATACAATAAGAATAGTAATTTTACCATTAAGGTATTTGATGAATATAGTGTGATCTGCATTAATCTGCTTGTAGCCAAAAGAGACATTGCTTTCATGAACATGTCAAACCAAGCTTGAGGTGATTGTTTTAAACTATATAAAGCTTTCTTTAAATGACAAACTCCCCCTTCAATTTTCAGACTAGAAAAACCAGGTGGAATTTTCATATAAACTTCCTCTTCCAACTCACCATGGAGGAAGGCATTTTTAACATAAAACTGTTGTAGGTCCCATCCAAGATTACTGGCACAAGATAAAAGAACTCTTTTTGAATTCATCTTCACAACAGGCACAAATTTTTCTTGATAATCAATTTTGTAAGTCTAAGTAAAGTCCTTTGCCACCAACTAAGCCTTTAATCTCTCAATAGATCCATTTGCCCTATGCTTCACTGTATATATCCATTTACATCCTATTGGCTTTTTCCCAAAGGAAGATCAACAAGCTCTTAAGTCACATTTTTTACCAAGGCCTTCATTTCCTCCAACATGGCATCTTTCCATTTAGGATCATTAATAGCTTCCTTCCATCCTTGTGGTATAAAGATAGAATGCAAAGAAGACAAGAAAGCTCTATAGGAAGGAGACAGTGAGTTATAAGAAACAAAGTTAGAGATGGGATATTGAGTACATGATCTAATTCATTTCCTAACAGCTATTGGAAGATCAAGATCATTATTACAAGAATTATGGGAAGGCATTTCAACAGATAAATTAGGAGTAGAAAGGAATGGTTTATCTAGTTCCATAAGAGTTAAGTTCGAGTTTGATGTTTGGCTATGTAGAGTGTTTTTCTTACGAGCATACCTTAATAGATCAGGTCTTTCCAATCTCCCTGTTACCGCATTAGTTTGTGTTCCTTGGTCAGAGTCAATATCTTTATCTCAATTTCATGCTCCCCCTAACCACTATATGTTGGCAACTTAGCCTAGGTGGAACAGATGAAGTCACCTCTTCCACATGGTTATTCTCCCCATGAAAAGGTGATGAGAGAGGAGGAAAATAGGCTTTTGACTCACAAAGGTAACATCCATACTCATATAAAACTTTCTAGTAGGAGGATGATAGCATTTATATCCCTTCTGAGTAGCAGAATACCCAACAAATATACATTTCAGGGCTCTAGGATCTAGTTTATCCCCATTGTGTTTATGCACAAAACAAACACTCCCAAAGATTTTTGGTGGGATAATGTAAGAGTTACTACCTTGAATAAGTTCTAGTGGACATCTGAATTCCAAGGTCCTTAAAGGCATACGATTAATAAGCTATACAGCATCACCCCAGTAGACCTTAGGAACATTCACTATGAACATAAGAGCCCTAGCAACTTTAAAAAGATGTATATTTTTTCCATTCAGATACACCATTTTGAGTGGCAGTATTAATACAACTAGTTTGGTGTCTAGTCCCCATGAGTATCTAAATAAGTATGAAATGTTTTCTCCATATACTCAATACCATTGCCCTTTCGTAAAATTTTCACCTTAGCACCAAATTAGGTACTAATCATCTTATGGAAGGACTAAAAACAAGAGAACATTTTGCTCTTTGCATGCACCAAATATACCTAGGTCATCCTACTGTAACAATCAATAAAAGTCACAAACCATTTATAACCAGATAAAGAAACCATCGGACTAGGATCCCACACATCAGAATGAATCATTATAAAAGGAAACCTTTGAAGAAAGGTCCTTCAACTAATCTGTCAATGTCTTGTTAGCATAATAGTTTGGTTGGAACTTCTTATCAAGCCTCTACCCTAAAATAGCTCCAACTGCAAAATCACTAGCATCATACATTAGCTCAAAAGGCAGCCCCCAATTAGGCGAAACCATAATAGGGGTTGTAGTTAACTTCTCCTTAAGTAACTCAAAAGCCTGCAAATAGAGATCATAAAATACAAATGGAGCATCTTCTACAAGCAACTGAGTCAAAGGTCTAGCAATTTTAGAAAAATCCTTAATGAACCTTCTATAAAAACCTACATGACTAAGGGAACTCCTAACAGCCTTAACCGAGTTAGGGGTGGCAACTTAGCAATGGTCTCTACCTTATCTCTATTTGCCTCCATCCCTACATGTGAAATCTTATGCCCTAGCACAATACCCTCTCTCACCATAAGATGATGTTTCTCCCAATTCAGCACAAGATTAGCTTCTACACAACGCACAAGCATATGCTCTAAGTTAAGCAAACAATCGAAGAAAGAGTTACCAAATACCAAGAAGTCGTCCATGAACACCTTCACAGACTCTTGAACCATATCATGGAAGATTGCCATCATACACCTCTAGAAAGTAGCAGGTACATTGCACAAACCGAATGGCATCCTCCTGTATGCGAACGTACTATAGGGGCAAGTGAAAGTGGTTTTCTCTTAGTCCTCAGGTGCAATAGAAATCTGAGAATAACCTAAAAAACGAAAGCAATAAAACATATGCCTTGATAAGCGCTCTAACATCTAGTTAATAAAAGGAAGGGGAAAATTGTCCTTCCGAGTTGTATCATTGAGCCTCTTGTAATCAATGCAAACTCGGAAACCAGTTACCGTCCTAGTCGGTATTAGCTCATCCTTCTCATTCTTGACCACCATCATGCCTCCCTTCTTGGGCACAACCTGCACAGGACTAATCCAAGAGCTGTTAAAAATAGGGTAAATCAAACCTGCATCCAAAAGTTTAATTACCTCATTTTTTTGCTACTTCCTTCATATTCGGGTTCAAACATCATTGTGGTTGTACCACTGGACTGTAAGTATTCTCCATCAAGATCTCATGCTAACAATAGCTGGGATTGATTCCAGGAATGTCTGCAATCTTGTATGCAAAGGCCTTAAGATACTTCCTGAAGGAAGCCAAAGTCATCTCCCTTTCTTCATGAGTCAAATCAGCTGCAATGATCACTGGCAGCTTCTCCGCCTCATCCAGATAGACATAAGTCAAGTGCTTAGATAACTCCTTCAACTCAAGGGTTGGTGGCTCCTCAAGTGAAGGTATCAATCTCTGCACCCCTGACTTGTCAATATCAACAAAATGGTCAGTAGACCTGTTGGGCTCACTAGCCAGCAAACAAGCAAGTTGCTCCAATACATCCTCGTTGGACAACTCCTCCTCCTCATCAGCCTGTAATGCTTCTTGTAAATGATCATCAAGTAATATCTCCTGCAATTGAGACTCCACAATATCATCCAGAACATCCACATAATATACAGTATCATCATGGTCAAGTGAATGTCTCATAGAAGTGCTAAGGTCAAAGGTAATAGTCGCATCACCTACTCTAAGTTGTAACTTCCTATCACACACATCTATAACAGCCCTAGATGTTGCAAGGAAAGGTCTACCTAGAATTAAAGGCATGCTACTCTCATCCTCCATATCCATAACAACAAAGTCAACCGAAAATATGAACTTGTCTACCTTAACAAGTACATCCTCAACTATTCCCTTAGGATATTTCACAGTCCTATTTGCTAACTGTATACTCATCCTAGTAGGTTTAGGTTCACTTAAACCCAACTTCTCAAACAAACTGTTAGGCATTAGATTGATGCTAGCACCTAAATCAGCTAAAGCATCACTAATAGGCAAATCATTAATAATACAAAGTACAGTGAAACTCTCTAGATCATGCCTCTTCACTAGCAGCTTATTTTGAAAAATGGCTGAGCACTCCTCATTTTATATCACAAGTCCCAAGTCCTTTGAAGAAACAGAACCAAAACAAGAAAAGGATTATCAAAATGGTTAATTCCTTTAATAACTTTTAATAGCTAGTCCTTTGTTATTTTCTAAATTTGTGGCCCTATAATTATGGTTACCGTTTTGTAACCAGCCACCTATTGTTCCTTTTTTATTTTTTTTCTTTCCTAATTAAGCTCTTGTGTGTAATGTATTTATATGAGAGGATTCTCCTCCATCTTCTTAAGGAATGAGATTTTAATTTACTAGAATCCTCTTTATAGTATCAGAGCCTTACACACAAAGAGTGAGATAGTAAACTTTCAATCCCATGGCCAATTCTTCTATGACTACTGAACCTCTTCTCACAATACAAAATTTTCATCAGTGTTCCAGTCTAGTGACCTTGAAACTTAGTCAAACAAATTTTCTTCTATGGAAATCTCAGGTAATTCAATTAATTCGAAGTCTTGGAGTTCATCACCATCTTGAAGATGATATTGAACTATAAAAAATGATCCAATCTAATGATAAGAAAATGATTAATCCAGCTTACAACACTTGGCTTAACAATGATAGCCTCTTGACCACAAGGTTACTTGGAACCATTACTGAAGATGTTCTGCTCGACTTGGATGATACAACCACTACCTTTCATGTTTGGAAATCTATTGAGGACAAGCTCTTACCAAGATCCAAGGAAAAGGAAATTCTCCTAACTAATACTCTCATGTCCCTTACAAAAGGGAACATGACACTTGATGAATATCTTCGTAAATTTAAAGGTCTTTGTGATAACCTTACTGCCATAGGGAAACCTCTTGATGAAACTAACAAAGTCTTCCAACTTACACTAGGTCTGGGTCCAAAATACAAAGATTTTCGAATGGTAATGCTGTCCAAACCTCCTTATCCCTCTTATAACCAATTTATTCTTTCCCTTAAGGCTCACGAGCAAACTTTACAAATGGAAGCTGAAATCAGTGATAACTAAAAAAATCACTATCAAGCTTTCTATGGTATGTGTGGAATTTGGTCGTGGTCGCAAAGGTTGCTTTAATTCTAATGGTAGTGGTTTTGGTCCTGCTGCCAATCAAAATTAGCAAACTTTCAAAGGCAAAACAGAGGGAAATCAGCCAAGTAATTCATCATATAAAAGGGATGACATCATTGTTTGCCAAATCTACGGCAAAATAAATCATACTGCAATCAAATGTTGGAGCAGATTTGATCATTCTGTCCAACCCGAAGAAGAGCTACCTCAAGCATTAGCTGCTCTTTGCATAAATGAGGAACATGATTCAACTCTCTATGCTGATTCAGGTGCTACAACACACATCATGAACCATATTGGTAAAACATCTAAACTCACTCCCTATCATGGTAAAGAATCATTATATGTTGGTGATGGTAATAGTCTCAAAATTACCTATGTTGGTGAAGGTCTTATAAATGCTAAAAAAGGCAACCTTAAATTAAATAATATTTTGATAGTACCCGAAATTAAGAAAAATCTTTTATCTATTAGTTAATTAACTCAAAATAATGCTTGTAATATTAAATTCACTGCTAATGAATTTTTTGTTGAGGATTTACAGGGAAGAATGATAGCTAAAGGTGTGAAGAAAGGTGGTCTCTATGCTTTAGAAGAATTACAAAATTTTGCTCTCTCTGTTGTCTCCAATACTGCATCTTCAACAATTTGGCATTAACGTTTGGGTCATGCAAATTCTAAAGTTTTAAATTTCTTAAAAAATTAAGAGTTCATTAGTGTGTCAAATTGGAAAAAACAAAGAATTAGTATTTGTCCCTTTTATCAAATGGGAAAAAGCTGCAAACTTCCTTTTAATTTATCAATGAATACTTCTCATCAACCTCTTGAAAATTGCACTGTGATTTATGGGGTCCTGCACCTATTTCTTCTTTTCAGAACTTTAAATATTATGCTATCATAATTGATGATTTCTCTTGTTATTCATGGATTATACCTTTAAAAAGAAAATATGATTTCTTTGAACAATTTGTTAAATTACAAAAACTCATTGAAAATCGGTTTGATAAGAAAATTAAGATTTTCTAAAGAGATGGGGGTGGTGAGTTTACATCGAAATATTTTGAAACTCATTTACAGCAATATGGTATTCAACATCAATTTTCTTGTCCTAACACCACCGAGCAAAATAGTATAGCCGAAAGGAAACATCGCCACATTATTGAGATAGGATTAACCTTACTTTTTAAATTAAAACTTCCAATGAAATATTGGGTTGACGCTTTTCTTACCTCTGTTTTCATTATTAATAACTTGCCAACAAAAAAAACTCAAAATGGAGTCACCATTCTTAAAACTCTTTGGTACTAACCCCAATTATGATAATTTAAGGAGCTTTGGATGCAGGTGTTATCCCTGCCATCGCAATTATGGAAAAGATAAGTTTTCTAAAAGAACATATCCCTGTGTTTTTATTGGGTATAGTCCAATGCACAAAGGATATCGTTGTCTTGACACTCAATCAAATCGAGTGTATATCTCCAGGCGTGTGGTGTTTGATGAAAGCCAATTTCCTTTTGATAAACACATCGAGAATGTCAATATAGCTTCTCCAGAATTAGTGTCCTATACTGATAAGGAAACTTGGATTCAAAAAGGGAACCAGCAGCTAGACACTCCAAATGAGCCAATAAATCCTTATCCTACAAGGATACAAATTCTTGATGACACAATAGCAAATATACCTGATGTTGGCCAAACTAAAACAACGGTGGATAATGTCATGGATAATTCACAAAAAGAAGCAACAATGATTCAAGGAGCAAATAATTCACTCACCGAAGTGGGAATCCTATAACAAGTAGACTTAGATCAGCATATGCAAATTGAAGAAAGCTCCCATGACATTGATGTGAATCAACAAGTCGATCAACCTCTACACCAACTTGAACCGATTTCATAGGATGACTCAATGCGAAATTACTATTCTTCATCTTTGTCAAATAACTATCGAGATATCTCAAATAATTAAAGTATTCCTCTTTCAGGTAGCACGAATGAACAACAACATAAGATGATAACACGACGTTAATTAGCTCAAAGACCTGAACTTGATCTTGAGTTAGCTATGGCAACACAAAGAATAAGAGAGAAGAAAAACTCTAAACTTGAAGCACTCACATGTATGACTGATATAGCAAAACCCACTACATGGAAGAAAGCTGTCTTTATTCCCCATTGGTACAAGGCAATGAAGGAAGAACTTTCAGCACTCCACTCAAATAAAACATGGTTTCTTGTACCTAGACCTGCACACACCAATATCATAGGATCCAAATGGATTTTCAAGAGCAAACGCAACAAAGATGGTACCTTGGATCGTTATAAAGCACGTTTAGTCGCTCAAGGCTACACCCAAATACTAGAAATTGATTACTATGAGACCTTCAATCTTGTAGTAAGAGTCACTATAATTCGGATCGTTCTTGCCATTGCCATAACATGCAAATGGACATTAAGACAGCTTGATATGAAAAACGCATTCCTTCATGGGGAATTAAGTGAAATAGTCTTTATGGAACAACCTCCAGGATTTAAGGATTCTCAATTCCCTCACTTTGTGTGCAAGCTACATAAATCTATTTATGGGTTAAAACAAGCCCCGAGGGTTTGGTTCGACAAATTATCAAAATTTCTTATTCACTTTCGTTTCAACTGTAGTAGTGCAAATTCTTCATTATTTGTTTTACGAAAAAATTTGATTATTATCATTATGCTAATTTACATTGATGATATTATGGTAACAGGGAATGATAACTCATTCATTCAGCAAATCATTGATGCTCTAGGACGAGAATTTGCTATTAAAGACTTGGGACAATTGCACTACTTCTTGGGAATAGAAGTTCAATACATAACCTCTGGCATCCATCTCTCTCAAAGCAAATATGCCAAGAATATAATTATCAAAGCTGGATTGGGTGCAAGTTCTCACTTCAACACTCTTATAGCTATGAAATTTCAACAAACAGACAGCGATCATACAGCATTTGAAGCCAAAACTTATCGAAGTTTAGCTGGTGCTCTTCTTTATTTAACTCACACTCGACCATATATTATTCATGCTGTACACAAGATATGTCAAAAGGTACAGAATCCTATAATAGGGGATTTCAAAGCAATCAAGAGGATAATTCAATATGTCAAAGGAAAGTTAAATTTTAGTCTTCAATTCACTCAACAAAGCTCTTTCAACTTGTATGGTTTTTGTGATGCTGACTAGGCTGGATGTCCTACAACAAGAAGAAGTACATCGAGTTATTGTGTATATCTTGGAAGCAATTGTATTTCTTGGTCTTCAAAAAGGCAACCAACTATTTCTAGGTCTAGTTCCAAAGCAGAATACAGGGCTATGGCAGTGGCTACAGCTGAACTTACATGGATCACATTCATCCTACGGGATATTGGAATTAGTTTGCATCAACCACCACAATTATTCTCTGACAATTTAAGTGCTTTATGCATGACTGTGAATCTAGTTTTCCACTCTCGGTCTAAACATATTGCCATTGATTATCACTTTATAAGAGAGAAAGTTGCTCTTGGAAGCTTAGTTACAAGATTTGTTCGATCCTCTGAGCAAATAGCAGACATTTTTACTAAACCATTAGCTAAAAATGCCTATCAAGTATTGCGTAACAAACTTGGAGTCCATGTTCTCCTTCCCTCCAACTTGAAAAGGAGTGAAGAAACAGAACCAAAACAAGGAAATGATGATCAAAACGGCTAATTCCTTTAATAAATTTTAACAGCTAGTCCTTTGTTATTTTCTAAATTTGTGGCCCTATAATTATGGTTACCATTTTGTAACCAGCCACCTATTGTTCCTTTTTTATTTTTTTTTCTTTCCTAATTAAGCTCTTGTGTGTAATGTATCTATATGAAAGGATTCTCCTCCATCTTCTTAAGGAATGAGATTTTAATTTACTAGAATCCTCTTTATCCTCCAGCTTCTTTTTATTGCTTAGAATCTCCTTCAAGAATCTTGCATACCTGGGCACATGCCATATAGCCTCAACAAAAGGTAGGTTAATCCTCAATTGCTTAAATAAATTCACGAACTTACCAAACTGTTGATCAACCTTCTCATGCTTCAACCTGGCAGGATATAGAATTGGAGGATGGTATTCTCTCACAGGACTATTCTTCTTGTCCTCAATTCGCACAAGCTCTATCACCTCAAGCTCTAGCTCCTTCCTAGCTAGCTTATCCTGGATAATAACATCATCATCAGTCATAGGTAAAGAACTAGATAACTGCTTACCTGATCTCAAGGTGATAGCCTTAACATGCTCCCTCGGGTTTGAGTCTGTGGTACTGGGGAGAGTCCCTGGCTGTTTCTCAGCCACCATCTTAGAAATCTGGCCTATCTGATTCTCTAAATTATTTATAGAGGCCTGTTGATTTCTAAAAGCTGTGTCCGTCTGCTGAAACCTGTTCTCTGAAGTGGAGACGAACTTCATCATTAACTCTTCTAAATTGGGCTTCTTCTTCTAGTTCTGAGGAAGTTGAGGGAGAATAGCCTGCTGTTGGGGCTGCTGCTGGTGCAACCTCTAAAATCCTGGTAGACCCTGGGTATTGTTATTTCGCTGCCAAAAGAATTAGGATGGTTTCTCCGCCATTTGTTGTATGTGTTGCTGTAGGGGTTGTTCTGTTGCCTGGGCGCATTTCTCATATAATCAACTTGTTCATGGTCAGCAGAAGAAGATGAAGGAGAAGCAAACATATCTTCCATATTACAGTTTGCATTGTATTACGGGCCACCACAAATCTCGCAACCAACCTATGTTGCCTGGATTGACATCTAGAGCTGGTCGATCTTCTTGACCAAAAGCTCCACTTGAGTTGCCAAGGCTAATATAGAATCTGCCTGGTTCAACACTCCTTGTCGTTTTGGCCTACTTCTAGAAGACTAGCATTGATATGCGTTCATACCATCTCCTCAATTAAGTTATGGCCTGCTTTGGCGTCTTACTATTGATGGCCCAACTTACAGTTGCATCCACCATCTATCTCGTGGCTGAGTTCAAGCCATTGTAAAAATTCTGCACCTGCATCCATAATGGTAAACCGTGGTGGGGGCAATAACTCAACAAGTTCTTGTACCTCCCCCATGCATCATACGTACTCTCATCATCAAACTACATAAAAGAGGAAATATAATTATGTATCTTTGCAGTCTTAGCGGGAGGAAAGTACTTATAAAGAAATTTCTCAGCCAAAGAATTCCAAGTGGTGATGGTGTTAGCTGGTAGGGATTGTAGCCATCTCTTTGCTCTATCCCTCAAGGAAAATGGAAATAGCCTAAGCCGAATGGCATTATCGGTAGTTCCATTAATCTTGAAGGTATCACAAATCTCCAAAAAATTCACAATGTGGGCATTAGGATCTTCACTGGGCAAGCCCCCAAACTGTACACTCTGCTGCACCATCTGAATGACATTTCGCTTAATCTCAAAATTGTTCGCTGCAACAGGTGGCCGCAATATACTAGTGTGCGTCCCCTCTAAGGAAGGTCTAGCAAACTCGTGCATCGTCCTGTTTGCTTCAGTAATGTTGTTGTTGTTGTCTCTCATGTCTACTGGTATATGGACAGGAATCTCAATCTGCTCCTCCCTCTTCCGCATCTAAACGCTTCCTCAACTGCTTGAGGGATCGCTCTAGTTCAGGCATAGGGTCTACTGGTGTAGGATTAGAACTCCTGGTCATAAAACAAAGTTCCCCGGTGACTGTGCCAAAAACTTGATGTTATGTTTATGCAACTACAACTAAGGCAATAAACCTATCAATGCAGCCTAGTACAACGACAAGTATTAAAAAAATCGTATTTCTCAGGAAAGTGAAATCCTAGAGTTACTACTCATTCCTTGTTATCTAGCTTAAAATTAACAACAAAGGGTTCTAAATTTACTAATGACTAAAAACTGAATTCTAAATGTAATGCGAGAACGAATGAGAAAAAGGAATAATCAAGACAAAAAAGCAAACCCAAAGAGGACTTAGACTAGTTGGCAACCAAACAAAAGATAACATATTGTTGAGTCCAATTATGCAACCCGTGGACGGATTCTGAACTGAATTCAGTTTTCCTCTCGAGAAAATCGAATTCCTAAACCTAAGAACCTAGAGTTGGAATCTCTTCCTAACAATCGATTATTAAGTTAGCCTTAGGCTTTAATCCGTCTCTATTAAGCTTTGTTAATTCTTAATCCGGCAAATTAATTGACCTTATCTTTAAGTGAAAATTAACTTGTTCTTACAATTAAATTTCTAAATTCAATTAGAATTTCTCAATTACTAAAAGAATTCTATGAACAGTAATCAACACATTCAATGTAAACAAAACTGGATTTTTATTATTAATTGCAAAAATAATACAAGAAAAGAAACTCAGACAATATTAACAATTCAGTGCAAAAGCCAACATAGTAAGGAACCCCAATGGGTTCAATCAATCTAGCTATACATGTTCATGTCTAAAACAAATAGAAATTCAATTACAATGAAAGAATAAAGAAATCGAAAAATATACACCCTTTTTCCTAGAATTGGATGAACAACTAAAAGGTGGAATCAGTCTCCTGGAAGCCGCCTCGGGATGTCTGAAACGCGTCTAGAGAAATTACAGAAAGGGATTAAGAGTCAAAATTATGGAACCGTTTCTCTTTACTAGCTCATTCAATTTTATACTGCGCTTCAACATGGGCATGTTCACGCCCGTGTCAGTCAACACGGGTCATGCTCTATGGCATGTTACTCTCGGGAACCGTATTGCTTCAAAGTGCTAATGCTACACGGTGTGGGAATCTCTATACGGGCTCAAACACAGACCGTGTTTACTTTCTAAAAGTCAACCTAAGGTCAAACACTTTTAATTACGTCCGCTTTCACCCAAAATTGATCTAAAATTGCTTGAACACTGATGATGGACCTATAAAATCTCCTAGAATACAAAAGGACACAAAAGACAGATGAAATTGGAATAAAAACACAATAAATGCTAAGAAAATGCTAAATAATATGCAAGCAAACATGTGTAAAACTATGCACATCAGTAGGCTAGTTGTTTAGATTTGCTAGGGCAATTGTTTAAAGGATTTTCCATGAATATGATTAAATTAAAATTGTCGTTCTATAAAAGCATCTTCTTAGGAAAGATTTTTTTTACTATTTGATGAATCTGCCAATCTTTGACTAATATCCAGCATGCCTAAAGCCTATTAGATTCTCTTTTATTTTATTTACTTATGAATATCAATCGATCTTAGCATGATATTTAATGGATTTCACATTTATAGTTGCTTATGTTTAAATTACAGTAACTTTTGCCTGAAATATCTGCTTTCTCATATTTGGACGCAAATCCTTTGTTTTACCATATGATTGCCCATTTCATCAATTTTAATTCCTTTCTAATTGATTTTTACTTTTTTTCCATGTTTGAATCCATTTTTGGGGCTTTTAGAATGCGATTTTTACTAAAAACCCGAGATAATGATTGACTTGTTGCCTGAAGGAGACATAGAGCCAATCAGCTCTACATACAGCTGATCAATTGTTCATCCTTTCCTTGCCCTTTTTGTAGTTTTTAATAGATTTTGCCCCTTTCGTATGTTTTTAGATAGTTTTTACTTATTTTAAGCATGAGATATTAATTTTGTTAATTTGTTGCTTTTTTGCTTTCTGGTTTTTGTGTTTCTGTAATCTGTAAAGTAGTGGACAAATATTTGATTGATGGATGATTGCTAACCTAAAGAAAACTCATATGGATTTAGGCTTAAAATTAGGCATTGGTATGAAATTTGTAGCCCATTAGTTTAAGAAGATGGTAATTGGGCCTAATTATAAAACCTAACTAGACCTAGATGGACTTTTCTATGTCTAATTAACAAATTGACATATTTAGACTTAGAAAATTAAAATAGGCTTTTGGTATGCAAAAACTAGCCTATTTAGGATTAAAGGCTAGTAAGTTTGGACTTAATAAATCAAATTAGGCTAAACTAATGGGCCTTTTGCATGAATATGAATAGCTAATTATGGTAAATAACAGGTAAGGACTAAGCCAGGCTTAATAAAATTGGACTAGAACTAGGTGGACATATGTCATGTTGTAGTGCTTATGTGTAGAAATATTTTGCTACATTTAATATGGAATACTAATTAATAACATTAAAAATAGGGTAACAATTAAGGAAGTTGGTTTCCGGATTCATCTCTAGATATGGCGATGCTTCCTTAGTAATCTAGTTATGCCACAAATTTAAAAGAAGTGTCCTCGTGATTACCTAGGTTGCAACTTCCTTTTCTATGCTAGTCTCTGTGATTGGTTAGCATGTTTTCAATTAGGTTGAAAAGCCTTGCAGTATCATAGTCGCTAAAGACACTTGGGTGTGCACCCGAAACCGCCACCTACACTCCCCTTTGAAGTTTTTGAAATCCCTTTTTGTAATATACTATGTTAGATATGGTTTTCACACTAAATAAGGATTTTAAGGCCTCCCAAAGGTCCTTTGAAATTTCATTCCCTATGACTTCAGCTGCCAGATCTGGCTCCATGGAGTTGTAAAGCCAACTAAGTAAAATTTGATCCTGCACCATCCATTCTTCATATTTCAGATTTTTGATGTATGGGCGGCAATTTCAAGCGTGCATCCAATTTTTCTAGCGACTACAGTATTGCAAGACTTTTTAACTTAATTGGGAACACGCTAACTAGTCGCAGAGACTAGCATAGTGAAAGGGAGTCGCCACTTGGGTAAATCGCCAAGACACTTTTACTTTTTACGTGGCATAACTAGATTCCATAAGGAAGCTTCGCCACATCCAGAGATGGGTCTGAAAACCAACTTCCTTATTTGTGTATTCTTATCTTTAATTATATTAGTTAATAATCTATTCCCTATAAATGCAGCATATTACTTACTACATATATACAATACAACATGTTAGCTCATTTTCATATGTTAGGTCCAAGTTACCAACTTTTAATCCTAAATGGGCTACTTTTTACATACAAAGGTATGTTTTAACTTTCCAAATCTAAATGGGTCAGTTTATTACTTAAGCATGACAAAACCCACCTAAATCTAATTGAATTTTATATTAGGCCTAGTTACCATCTTATTAACCTAATGGGCTATAAATTGCATGTTAAAGTCTAAATTTTGAAGCCCAAGCCTAGATGGATTATTTTTAGTTATCAATCAAATAAGCAAGCAGTTTTCCATCACATACAGATCACAAAAAAATAAGCAAAAAACAGGAAAGCAAGAAAAACTAAGCTATTACAATTCTTATACAACTAATTAACTTAAATTTAACAAAAATATGCATAAATGGGCGAAAATCTTCAAATATCAACAAAACAGGTGACTAACTGATGAAAAACCGATTGGCTATGTCACAAAGCCAATCGGCTCTATGTACAACCGGTCGGCTACGTATAGAGCTGGGTGCATAGAGTTAATCGGCTCTAGGGTTGTTCCTAGGCCAATTTCGACAAACAGGTGCTCCAAACTCTTGAATAGCCAAGGTACATGCATAAAAAACGCAAAAGAAAATGGTTAGTACATGTGTAAGATGCAACAAAACAATTAAACAAACAGTTTCTAGGGCAAAATAACATGATTGGACTTCAAATGAACTATATAGTAAACTAACATATTCACTAAATATGGCAACTTCATCCAAAACATTAAAAGACCGACAATTCAAAACCTAATCATGTGAATCTAACATGGCATAACTTAGATCTAATCATGCAAACTCACAGAAGTCATCATATTCAAAATCCTAACGTGCCAATCTAAAAACAATATAAATTTAATGAAAATCATGACAAACGTATTAAATCAATCATCCTAACATGCAAATATAACTAATTAAAAGGAAAGTTATCGGATTTAGGGGTTAAACACGTTATTTTATTATAATCAAGATTCATGTTATCATGGTAAGAATATTGAATCTAAGCCTAGACATCAAAATCAGAGGAACAAATTCCTAAATATGCCACTAAGAATAGAAATCATAAAAAAGAATGAGATGATTAATATTTGGAAACCCTTAGGTTATCAACATATTTTGTAGATCCTCGAGTCTCAAGAGTGGAGGAGGAGGTTGATGCAAAGATATGATGGGAATCTAGAATGTTGTAGGCTAAGTATTTGGTTTTTGAAAATCTAAAGAACTTATTGATCTTTCTCTATCGGTATCTGTCAATTGATAATTGTCAACCCATTAGCCTAGGGTTTCCTTTTCTATTTATAGAGAAAGAAGGAGGAAACCTAGATGCTAAGATAAATATCATTTTAATTACTGATAATCCTAAAGAATTATTAATAAAAGGACTTATAAAAAAAAAATTAAATGATAAAATCAGATATTTGGGATAATTATCAGTAAAAATCTATTTAATTATAAAAGAAATAAATAAAAACTAGATAAGTATCGATAAAACCTTATAGAAAGTACATTTTAATAATTATGACATTTAAAATCGAAAAATACCGAAAAGTGACACTAAAGTCTAAGTTTTTGACAATTGACACTATGTAGAGTTGATCGGCTCTACACAAAGTCAATTAGCTTTGGCAAATCTTAGAAATTTTTACAATTTAGTCTCTAAACTCTCTAAACTTACAGTTTATTTAATTTTAATCCCAAAACTTAATTTATTTGATCAATTTAGTCCAATTTGATTCAAAAAAACTATATGTTCTCGATCGCTTGTAATCCTAACTAGGATTTTGACCGTCCAAAATTCCACGAGATTCGGGAGAAGTAGCAAATTTCATCTTTAGATTTTTCATAATTTTTTCAATATCTAAATTCAGAAAATAGATATTTACTCGATGACTTCACGTTCTTCTTTAAAACTTGGAGTAAACTCAATAGAACATTTCCTTACTCTTGTTGTGAATCCTTCCTCTTATGACTGGTAGTACTAAGTTCTTCCATAGTAAGTAATTTTCTTAATTTAGCTTCAATGAGCAATATGAGACAAGTGAGTTTCCATATGAGTTGTTGGTTTTTGACAGATTTGTGAGATCAGAAGAAATGTTCTTTATGATAGTAGCACTCTCATTTTCTTTGTTGAATCATTCTTTTTTGAATTGAGTTCGGTTGAAGGAATGCTTGAGATAGCTATAACTATCGACAACTTTTAAAGAAATAAGAGAAAATATAGGAGGAGACTCAGGTCAATATGACTGAGAAGAATACTTCATTTATATATTATCATCAATACAAGAAGCCCTAATTATTGAGCTCATCCTAACTGTACACGTGTAGGGATACAAATGGAAAGAATCAACATGAAATATGTTGCCCATGATTTACACAAATAATAAAAACTAACCAATAGTGACATAAATAAAGACAAAAGAGTTGTGCTAGCATAAACGACATGTAGAGCTCTATAATGTAGGATCCTTAACCAATTATGTTCTAAGTATAAACATGGAATTAAGGGTTAACATACTAGATTGGACATCCCATTGCTTCATAACTATTGACTGCAAACATCAAAGTTCTATTTTTTTTCAAACAAATCTATTTAAACAAAAAGGAAAAAAAGAATCAAACTCTTGTTTCTTAAACAGATTATTTTCAAAAAAATAAATCTATGAATAAAAATACTAAAATTTCAAATTTTAAACAGATTTATGGCAAATAAAGAACATCCAAGCACATTAAGAGGAAATACATAAGGAGGCGTTTTGAAAATACAATTTTAACCACCAAAACTCTAAATGTATTTTATCAAATTATATTTTTGTAAAATAATATTAAAATTAAGAAATAATATTTGTTTTTCAAGAAGAAAAAAAAGAAAAGAATCCAATTCAATCTTATGATTCTGTTTTATAGGTCAGGGAGAAACTCATCACTAATACACAGTTTTTAATTTGAACAAATTATTAAATTATTATTATTTATATTATAAGAAATATATATAAAAATTAAGCTTTTAAAAAAATTAATTTATTTTTTTTAAAAATAATTTAAGAGCCACATTTTTTCTGTTTAATTTAAAGAGGGAGAAAACGGCTAGTAAGTATATTTTATTATTCCTCTTTTCTATTTTCTTTATCTTTTTTTTTAACAATCACATTCTCTCTCTTTACTTATCTTTTTATTTTATTAATAAAAAATTAATTAAAAAATAAAACTAAGAGCATTACTGAGATATAATACATTTAGACAAATTAAAACAGAAAATTAATTATTTAATTTAATAATGAGTCGTATAAAGTATTATTAGGATGTTCCAACACAAACCACCTCTAGAGATGGCAATTTGCTCCAGATCCATAAGTATACTCGTAATCCAATTTATTCCTTCACTCTGCTACTAGTGATAGGGCCGGAACGAGTTTAAGCCACTTTGTTCCATTCTCACCCCGAATTATATCCGAACTATTTTTATATTTATTTTTTATAAGTTTATTTTCTTCAATTATACTCAATAATAGTTAAAATATTAAATAATCAAATTTAAAAATTAATAAAAATATTTTTTAATATATAAAATATATAAAATAAATATAGTATATCGCCTAATTTCTCTTTAATTTTTTCTTATATTACGTGCTCGATCCGACAGCACTTGACGGGGCAGATATGGGGTCAAACCCACCTCGATTCGCTCATTGCCATTTCAGGTCGGCCTCCAAAAGCCCATTATACATCACATCAGCCAAACACACGCACAGAAGCCCAAGATTTGAAAATCGGATAAAAATTTAAATTAAAAAATTTTGAAAAAATAGTGACATAATAATAGTTTTTTAGTCAAAATCTCTCTCTGTTGCTTCTCCAACAACAATGTTTCAACCCAACCACCATCACCACCACCAGGTTTGGAGTCTCTTTAATTGGTTTTTCTTTTTTCCTAATTTCTGTTTGGTTTCCAAGAAAACCTTGTCAAGAATAGGAGAAAGAATCAGCTGGATTTTGGGTGATTCTTTACTGTTTAGAACTGAATTTCTCGCTTTAAATTTTTCTACCTTTTCTTTTCTTTCCCACATTTTCTTGGAAACCAAATGGAGTGTTAGGGTTTCACATGCATGCTTTTCTTTTACTATTCTTTAGCTAGTTGAAAGCTCGAATTTGCCTTATAGGACTTTAAGAAACATTTATTGATTGTTTAGTAAATTGGGTAATTTTGGTAATGCTTATGAATTAAGGTTTATTTTTTAATGGTGTGAAATCACTTGTATTTCCTTAATTTCGTAATGCTTAAATTAGTTTGTTACTTCTTATATGTGTTCTAATGGAACTTTTTCGCAATCACTGTTGGTTTTGAGTGGTCAATTATATTGATATTTTCTGTCAAATAGCCTTTTTCTATGAATATGGTATTTAAGGCATTATAAAAGTTGGGAATTGTAGTTTTGAGTCAGACACGTTCTCGGTAGTTACTCCCTATATAATTAAGAATCTGCAGCTGAGTGGACACAATCTATATTCTCTCATTCTTGTTGTCAAAGAAAATTAAACTAAGACTAAAGATGGCATGAGATTGGAAAGAAAATAAATTTAGCTTCAAAGAATTTTAATTCTTTGTTTTTATTTTCATTTAGTATTATTATTGTTTTCGGGATACAATGGTGCACTAGATTCTATGGTTTGATTGAAACAATATCTGCAAATTTAAGGTAATTTTTCTTGTTTTAGCTTTCAATTCTTTATAAGAGATTATGCTTGTAGGATTCTTCAATAGTGATACAAGTGGATGAGAAAGAAACTAGTATTGTTCCTAGGGACGAAGTGCAAAATGGTGGATTTATTCAGGCACAATCCATTATCTACAGTTCTAAGGTACTGCACACATCAGCTTTGCAGTTCTGTCTGCTGTATGTGTTATTTATTTTCTTATTTAAATTCTTATGGTTATATGGAGGTAAAAATGTCTTAAAAATGTGAATTTTGAAATTTGAAATTTGAATTTCTCTCTGTAATTTGACAGGAAATAGGTAAACATACTAACTTCGGAATGATATAACCTGTGCAGAAACTTCAAGATAATTTGCACATGATAGGACTTAAAATCAAGCAGCATGAGGATAATGTGAAATTACTGAAAAGCCAGAGAAACAAATTAGAAGATGCCATTCTTGATTTGCAAGGTATGTTTATTTCCTTTCTTTTCCATCATGGAAGATAAATCAGTCTAGAACTTTACATAGCTAATGAGAAGTGTGCAATATGCCATTGATGTGGGTGAAACTGTGAAAGTATATCCAGGGTTACATGTAGATTGTCAATATATGATGCATTGCATTCAACCTTCAAATGCAATCAACTAGCTAGGCTATTAGATTCAGTGTCGCCTGCTTGCAATTTTTGGTCAGCAATAAGTGGTTCTCCAGGCAGCATGCAATTGGTTAGGATCCAATTAACGCGGCCTTTTCAGTCTTTTAAATTAATGACGTCCTATATTGTATTTGGTCATGGAAGTTCTGCCAGATATAAACTCGAAATCATGTGCGTAGAAGTAGCACTTAGCATGATCTCAAGTTCAAGTCAGGGTTTTTTTTGGTCAATAAGATCAAGGCTGCTCAATATGGAACAAGAAGTATTTTCAATTTAGAATTGTAAAACATTTTGAATATTGCCTGTTGGTTATCATACATGATGAGTTTCATCTCTTCTCATACCTGCAATTTTTTTTCACTGACAATCTTCTCTCAGTTATTCTTGGTAAGTATCATGCCACAACTCCGCCTAATACTGAAAATGCTCACAACTCCAATCAGAGCGAGGAGGATATAACAGAACAGGTTCTACGGCACGAGAAGTCTGCTGCAGGCATTCTGTGCCAGCTGAGAATGCGTCATGGCACTCATGCTTCTAATCTTTCATGCACCAAGGGTGTGCTTGGTATTGTTGCTACTCTTGGCAGAGTAGAAGATGATAATCTTAGCAGGTCAGTTGGAATTTACATGTTACCTGTTATCAATATTTAATGAGCTGCAGATTTGCATGGACTATGACCTTATATCGGGTGTTTACTGTGTGATGTCTTGTCTAATAAAATAGACAGAGTATTTTCAAATAAAAGATAGAGTCAGCTGAATTCATTGCTGATATAACTATTTGCGCCTCATCTCATATAAAGATGGTGGAGTTAAGTGATCCACAAGTCCATGAGATGGCTGACTAGTTTTCATATAAATAAATGATATTACTTCCTTACTGTCTGGCCTGTTTGATAATTTCATTGGTAACCCTGCACCATTCTTGATGTTCTTTACCTTTTTGCTTCTTGATTGCAGGCTTTTTGCAGAGTACTTGGGAATAGAGTCTATGCTAGCAATTGTTTGCAGGACTTATGAAGACATTAGAGCTCTCGAAACCTATGACACAGAAGGCCACATAAATAATGGCTCTGGTCTTCATGGCCTAGGTGCCTCTATTGGGAGGGTTCTTGATGGTCGATTTCTTGTAATTTGTCTTGAAGATTTAAGGCATGAATCTCTTATATTATCTTTTGAAATTCAGCATTTTAATGTTTAAAATTTCCAAAAATAGCTCTTTTATCTTTTGTAGACCTTACTGTGGCGAATTTTTGGCTGATGACCCACAAAGGAGGCTTGATCTTCTAAAGCCAAAATTGTCCAATGGGGAGTGCCCACCTGGATTTATTGGCTTTGCTGTAAATATGATCGATTTGGATTGTACAAACTTGTTGTATGTCACATCCAGTGGATATGGTCTCAGAGAGACTCTATTCTATAACCTCTTCTCTCGTCTGCAAGTTTATAAAAGAAGGGAGGACATGTTACTAGCTCTTCCTTGCATAAGTGATGGAGCCATTTCAATGGATGGAGGAATAATTAAGGCTACTGGTTTTTTTTCCCTGGGAAATCCGTAAGCAGCTTTGTTTTTGCAATCGAATGACATTTCGTTTTCAATTACATATGATATTGAGTTTCATAATGCATCTTATCTTTAATTCGAGTTTGTATGTTGAGATATGTTTTGATTTTCATGTAATTGAAATGCCTGATGAAAGGATTTTTCTGTCACTATAGATTATCATTTGTGTCCATATTAGTTCAACTATGCTTTTTTACAACTGCTAGACTTTCTGGCAAATCCGTCATCTTCTAAAGGTTAACTCATGATATTCAGAGATACCAGCATGCACATGTTTCTTGATTTATATAGATCCATATAAGCAATTTATATATTTTTTATAATATGGTATGTTAAATGCTTATCCTTGCATCTTGCAAGTGGATAAACATATATGTTTTATTTTATCTTTATCTTTGTTCTGGAAATTGTATGATTTGTAGGAATAATGTGGATGTACAATTCCCTAAACCTTCATTGAATCCACCTGACAACCACCTTGAAACTGAGAAGCAGCTCAAGGAGATGACATGGAAAAAGGACAAAATTACAGAGGATATTAAGCGAGAACAAGCACTGTGGAATTCTGCAAAATACAATTTTGAGAGGAAGAAGGAAGAGTTTGTTAAGTTCCTGGCTGAAAGCTCAGCATATGCAACCCAGGTATTCCCTTGAATTATTTTGGCGTGCATTTATTGCCTTGATTACATCGTAATTATCACTAATAAAAAAATTTACCCTGAGAAAATCTCTGTCATGCTACTGAAGTTAGCCTACACCAAGCAGAAACTTATACTTCAATTTTCATAATAAAGTGGCATAGTGAATGCACATCTACATGCTACCTTCAATTGGAATGCTAGCTGTCTTAATGCGTAGAGTTGAATGAATTGCTGAGCTTTCCCGACATGTTAGTGTTTAAAACTGAGGGTCTTTTAGACGAGGGAAAGGTTAGAAACTTATTTGGGGTTATACACTCTTACCTACTCAAAAGTTGCAAATTTTCCAAGATGATTATTTTAACTGTTGAATTGTGAGAAATTATTCTTTCCGATCATATAGTTGGTGCATTTTTCAGTGGCTGTAACTAAAAGGTTTCTCATTTATGTCTTGGTACAATGGCAGCTTCAGATACAGGCAGGACCAAGATGATAATTAGGTGGAAGAAATTCTACCCGTAAAGAGAATAGGAACTTGAATGACTTGCCGACACCATCAACGTATATTAGAGCTTTTCTCTTAACTGTTTTCCTACCTATCTGGGTATGTATCAGCGTGCATTTCTCAGTTACCAAGAGCGAGTTCATTCTGTTAGGTCAAGTATCCTGAAGCAGAAGTGGTCTGTATGCTTGTGGGGAAAAGTTCTGGTACCTAGTTGTCCATTGAGGACAAATTTTTGTACTAAGGAAAAATAAAAGTGCAGTCAGTGCATCAATTTAGTTCAGTCACTCTCTTCTCTCTCTATATATCAGTGCTTTCTGTTTGTTTTCCATGTTCAACCAAATTCTATGCACATGACATGTCTTCTGGTTCTTTTGCACATGAGAGGCTGACTTTAACTTTGTAACCTTCTGAAGGTAACAGTTTCATAAGTTAGATGGTGTAACATTTCATAAATTAACGGGTATGTATGTTTTCCACTATCATTGAATACTTGAATTTGGATACTTAATATTAGTCCAAATAAATTTGTAAGACATTCTATTGCAATTGATGGCAAATGGGTTGTGTCTAGACCCGGTCACGGGCGGCCAGTTCTCAACACAGTTCCGCTTGGGAACCCGCGAATATCAGACCGGAACTGCTTATACCAAAGGGACCAGTTTCGGTTCAATTTTTTAATAAAGTTCCAAGTTTTAGGAGATCATCCTTTATTTATAATAAATTTTAAAAGAAATTATTTTTGGTATTAATACTATGTTTGGTTGAAGTCCACTAAGAAATTCATATGTTTGGTTGATTTCAATTAAGAAATTTGTTTTATTCTCTGAAATAATAATATATTTGGTTGATTTCAATTAAGAAATTCGTTTGGTTGATTTCAATTAAGAAATTCGATTTTTATTGTAAATTTGATTATATAGAATTTTTAAATTAATTTTTACTTTTCGTCAAAGCATATATAAATCAGGCCACGAACCAATTAAATATTGACTAAAATTGGTCCATATACCAATTTAACAGTTACTAGATCTGCAACCGGCAGTTCCGGTCCTAAACCCTCCATTTGAAAAAGAATTAATAACAATAAATAGTAAGAATATTTATTATATTATATTATAACTTAATTTATTATTTCAATTAAAAATAAAATTAACTTTTTTTAAATATCAATAGTAATACATATAATAATTATAATAACATAAATAATATTAAAAATATTTGACGAATGAAAAATGATAATGAATAAAAAGTTAATAATAATAAATAATAATATTTATAAAGGAAGAACCACACAAGCGAAGAGAGTTCTACTTCCGGCGTAGGAAGTGATTAAGAGGGTAAATAAGTTTTTAAAATAGATAAAATAACTGTGTGGTTTTGATTACTCTAAATCTAAAGAAGATATATAGGAACCTTAATTATTGGTAAGAAAATTAAGTTCAAGAGGTAGTTTAAGAGGAACCTTAATTAAGTTCAAGAAAATTAAGAAGATATATAGGAACTTTAATTAAGTTCAAGAAAATTAAGACCTCCCAAACCGACCTTGAACTGTCTAAGAGGTAGTTCTAGTCCAGTTCCAATTTCTATTGAACCGTTCCTAAACTGTAACCAGCCCTAAGTACATAAACTTTAAATTTATAAATAAATTTTATAAATTTTAAAAAATAAAAAATATAAATATTTAATATTATTAATATAATTCTAAATTAGTATTAATCAGATTTATAAAATTAATTTTATTAATAAATATATTTTTTAATTAATTAATAAAATATTCTTAATTAATTTCTTTTAATGATATTAACATTGTGTTTATCAATCATCACAAATGAAAAGTATTAGTCCATTAAATATTATGATACTAACTATGGAATATCAAAATATACTAATAACTTATTCACACAATATTAAAATATAAAGAATATAATTGAATTAAATATATAGTTACTTATTTATTTATTTATTTATTTTATTTAGTAGAGTTTAAATTTTAAACTTTATTTTCTGAATAATATCATCTTTACTATTAAACTAATACACTAAGTAGCACTCATATTTTATCATTTTTTATATATATGGATCAAATTTTTATCTGTAGTTTCATTTTCACTTTATAACATAAAATTTAACTTTAAATTACTTGAAAAATAAAAATATTAATAATGTTAAAAAAATGATGTTGTTTTAATGAAAATTTAAACTGTTGATTAAAAAGTTTTAATGCAAGTCATTAAAACAAATAACACACGTGACAGAAACCCTAATTTTATTTTCAATAAAGCGTCCATCGCCCTCTAAGTCTCTAACCTCGCCGTGACGCAGTCTTCCTTCTTCTTCTCCTCTTACCTCGAGCGACGGAGGCATCTCTTCTTCTTCTTCAAACCTGCTGCTCGCTGTATTCTACCACTCTACTGAGTTTTCTTCTTTTTTCAGGTACTTGAGTATTCTTTTGATTTTACTTTGTGTTCATTGCCTCTTTATTTTGATGGGTTTCCTCCAATTCTATTTTCTTTGATTGATTTCATTGAAGACAGTAGCCATGGTTTATGCGTCTCATATTAGATTCAAAAGAGCTTTTTTTTAAAAAATTCTTATAATTTAATTCCGGCTATCTTAGCACATAAGATGCCTTTTCATTTTTATATCTTTGGCCGAATTGCATTATATTTTTAGATGCAAGAAAATTTGGTTTGTTGACTGTAAATTTCTTATGTTGTCGTTTTGGTCATTTTTGGCTGTCTTTCTTTTCTTGCGTCTATATCCTAATCAACCGAAGGATGACAGACTGCAAATCAGTGCCCATTTTGTCAAGAACTACCCGCCGCCTCGATTGCCGTCTAACTTGTGGCAGTCATCCACTCATTTCTTTTCAACCCCATTAACTTTTCGTTGCTGCCGTCGTGATCGCTAATCCTTGTGCTTGTTGTGATCGCCGCTCCCATCCACAGCTGTAATTGTTGCTTCTGCTCCTACCAATCCCTCTCTTCTATCCTCGTTGTTCTTGATGCGGTAACTTCTTTCTCTCTTATTGCTACTGTCTTTCAGTGTGTTGAATTTTACTTACTCAGTTTCTCAAGTTTAGAAAGCACATAGTTGCTGAAATTCAATTAAGCACCGTCACTCTATCCTGTTGCACAAATTCTGTTCTTTAGATTCATTTCACTATGGTTTAGTTAGAAAAATTCTCTATTTCTGGACACTTAAATTAGCCACAGAAAACCTGAAAACCCTTTTATTTTGCGATTGGTATCCTTCATTTCGCCCTCCTGCCATTAATTAATTATGCACTAAGTTAATTTAGAAGTTCATCCTGTGAAATTATTCAAGTTTATCACTTCTTAGTGGAAGTTCTTTCTAATTATTAGATACATTGGCTAGTTGAGTTTTCTGCATCAATGTAGGGTGTTGGTGCTGTGCTCACTAGTAAACAATTTTACCTACTTAAGATAGTATTTTGTAGATAATGTTAGTCCATTGCAGCTACTGATTTGGGTGATTCTTTCCAAGATATTCATTTTGGTTTTCAATTTTTATGGTCATTCTGAATTCATACACTTAGGTATTTAGTAGTTTAAGGGGAGGGTCTTTGCTTTGTCTGATTATCACATTTGTTAGCTCTTAAAGATTCTGAAATTGGTATTCCTTAGCAATCTGTCATTTTTGGTGATTACTGAGTTGTCTTTACTTGGTAAACAACATAGTTCTAATATACCAAGTGGAATTTCTGATTTAGATTTCTTACTAGCTGTAAGTGAGAAATGTTTTGGCACTTGAACCGATTACACAGAAATGCTTTAACTTGTTGAGTTTTAATTTTCTATAGGTTCTAAAATTTAAAACACAGATATTATGAATGTATTAAGATCTACTATTTCTATGCTTATTAATTTTTTTTAGTTGGAAGATGCACGAATAGGAGTATTAAATATTGCATCTGACTATGTGTTTGATGATTTGGAACATCATCTTAAATAAGAAGAATTTTGTGCTTGAGTTGTACTAATATGTTGAACTTTAATTTCGGATTTGATTAGTCTAACTTTTGTATTTTTTTGTTTTATTAGTTTAATTTGTAGTTCTTTTTTTTTGTTTTCATTAATATTTGTTAATTTATTTTAGAGTTCAATTATTTTAAACATGATCGGTAAATGGGTATCTATCCAATTACTCTAACGTTCACATAAACAGGTAATTAATGGGTAGGGTAGTTAAATAGCCATAAAATATATTTCAAGAGCTATATATTAAATGGATTTGGGCAGATTTGGGTAGTATACGTGCATTTCTATTTGGATTTGGGACGGGTTTGGATAATAAAGGAAATTTTAAATAGACTTGGGATGAATTTGGGTATGTATTTTTTAGTCAGGTTCAGGTTTAGATATCCTTAAATGTGTGGGTATTCTAGCCATAGTTAATTCCTAGGTTCTCTGTTGGTTTTCTCAGTAGTGAATGTTTTTTTCTCATTAGACCCATATGTTAATTCTTGTGTCTGATTGTGTAAAAAGAATCCATGGCAACCTGAATGATCTGATACCATCAGTGTAGTTAAAAGCGAAAGGCGCACTCAAGGCGATAATGCCCTCTTATCGCCTTGAAGCGCAAAGCGCTCGCCTGAACGAAACAAGACACAAAATAATAAAAAAGTAAATTAGAAATATATGTCAAGAAACATAAATCTTTGGCAAGCATAATACTAGTGATAATCAAAGTTTGTAAAAAGTCACTTCATATAGACAAAATAAAACATATAACATTAAAAAAAATCTATGGAAATTATTCAGAAATCTAATACTTAAAACTAATGATAGAAATAATATAAAAATACCTGTTTTGCAGAATTCCAGCAGATAGTATAGAGTAGAAACGAAGAGTCAAAGAAAGAATAAAAAAGAAAAGAAAGGCTGCCGGCTGTTAAAGTAATCCCTCATTTTATATTAAGTTAATTAAACTTAGGTTTAAAAAGACCATTTTACCCAAGTTATTTATTGCCCTAAAATACCAAATAAAACATAACTTGCCGCTTTAAACCTGTCAGAAAACAAAGGCTGCCGCTTCCCTAATTACTTTAACAAAAAATACCTTAAGTCTATCGCTTCTTCAAAGAAGCGCAAAATAGAACATATAAAGCGACAGGAAACAAATGTAAGATCATAGTTGCTACATTCATTTCTTTCAATCTAATAAAACAAGGCACTTCGAAAGAAACGTAATCATGCCAAAAGTGACATGATTTTGCAAGAATTTAATTGACTTCTTTCAAATGACATACTGCAAACAAGGCCTTAGTGAATGTTTCTCACTTGTCTTCTTTTTTTCCCCTTTTCGCTGTTTGCTAGTGAATGTCTTTTCTTTCATAAGTATATACAAGTAATATATTGCCTTCTTGTCTTGATTTTTAGTAAACTGGGGTACCTGAACAAGCAAATTAATGGCAAGCAAAGCTCTGAAAACTGTGGCTAAAGCTGTTTCCGAATACCAGTATCCATGGAGAGAAAAATTGGCAAAACATAAGGATGAGTTATCCAAGGGTGTGTGGGGTTATTGGCAGCTAGGAGCTTGGACACCACTTCACATTAGTGCTCGCAAACGAGCTAGACTTCGCAAGGAAGTCCTGCTTGCAGGCCAAGATTGGCCTTATGATCCAGAGAGGAAAGAAATGAGAGTGAAGATGAAAGGGCACAAGTGTGATAAAATATCTGCAGAAAAACGGCAGAACACCGCCAAACTGATGGAGAAAATGCCAGATATGTTGAAGGCGTACAAGAAGCGAAGATGGGAGAAGAAAATGAAGGAAGAAGAGAAGAAAATAAAGGAGTAAATAAGTTGATGGTTCTCTCTATGCTCGTTCCCTTTCTCAGAGGTTGCTTTTTACTGCAGCTCTTTTGTTCCTGAATGAACTTGGTATAATTTACATACATACTATGTTACTCTTTGTTTATTTCTTTGGTTCAAGGGAAACAAACATTCGGTGTTCTGCTTTGAATGGGATAAAATGATGGAGACAGAACATTAAGTTCACATTCGAAACATGCACTATTGTGGCTTCTCTGACCGTTTTGACATTAGGTTGAATGGATTAGGATTCTGCAGATGCCGTAATATTACGGCCTGACTGCCATACATATTGGAGTTCCTCCATTTTTGGCAGATCAAGGATGATGTATAGTTTGCCTGTAGTGTTGTGTGGTGGAGAAATATAGTGCTGGTCATATGGGCATAATGCAGGTCAGTAATCGCCTGCGGCTTCTATGGCTTTAAACTTGCTACTGAATATTAAGATTTCACTTCTAGTTTCTTATTGACCGTCGTTTGTACATGAATATTAATAATTGAACTTGTTAATAATGAAAAAAATAATTATTAAATTTAGAATAATAAATATTATTAATGTAAAATTATATAATTTTTAAATTATAATTCATTCATCTAAATTTTATTTTTAAAAATTAACTAATCCATTTATATCTATAAATGTATTAATTGAGTTAATTTTTAAATTTTTAAATAATTGAATTCAATATTCTCATAATTTAAATTAATTTTATACTAATATTAATAATTTATTATTAATAAGTTGATACATTATTAACCAAAATTGAAAATTTATTTTTTTAAGCATTTCATCATATGACTATTTATGTATATTTTTTATTTATCTATATTACATGTAATGATATATACTACAAGATAATTCTATCACACCTTTTTTTAATGTGCAAGTAAAAATAGTTCATCTTGTGCTATTTTATAATAAAAATCCACATAAATTGAAGTTCTTATTTATAGTTTTTTTAATATATATTTAGTCTAGATATTTCTAATACGCAAATTAAAACAGTTTCTATGGATGAAATTTATTATTAGCATTTAATATAATCTAAATTACTTTTATGATTTTATCTATTTTAAGTAAAGTTTATGATTGAGTCAATATTCTAAAATATTGACTCAATTTCTTTATTTTTAGACAAAATAAATATAAATTTATATAAAATTTTGATGATATCTAAGTATTTTGTCAAATTTTGGATTTGATCATATAAGTTCTTCAATAGTTAATATCTATATATTTGTTCAATTTAGAAAACTTAAAGCTTTTGATGTTAGCTAAAATATAATTTTGTTGGTATTTTATCAGATAGTTTTAGTATTGATTTTATTTCTCTTACATAATTTAGTTTTTCATTCAATAAATGTCAACGGTTCAGTTTTTAGTGATATGAAAAGTCTATCTAATTTGTAAGAAAATGTAGATTTATGACATAATTACTTTACTGGTTCTATCTTAATTATAAGTTTTTATAAGACAATCTATATTTTATATTTGTATCTGCGGTTATTCTCGACAATTAGATTCTATATTTATAAATTAAATTATAATTGAGACTGATTGTTTTTAGTATTACTTAAGTAGCTAGACTTCTAGGCGTTTAGTTTCTACTTTAAATACTTTTAATCCATTAAAATAAAATAAAAATACTTTTCTATCTAAAAGTAGTTAGACTTGTAAATAAAAAAAAAATTATTAAGACTGAATAAATATAAAATTTTTATATAATTTTATAATATAGAATTTAAATCCACTCCGATGACTAATTGAACATGTCTAATATTTATTATACTATAAGCCTTAAATAATTTAATAGACACGTTTGCTTTTTACATTTAAGTATAATTAGTATTCAATATATTAAATTTGGTATTTAATCTTTTCATTGTTTTTCCTTTTTTCTTTTTATAGAATTCTAGTTGTTTTTTGTTTTTAATATTGTAATGTTCTATTTCTATATTAATTTTATTCTAATACTACTATTATATATTATCTTTTTTACTAAATTAGTAAAAATATATTAAATCTGGCCTTTAATTTTTTCGTTATTTTTTCATTTTTTTTAAAATAGAATTCTAGTTGTTTTTTGTTTTGATTAACCAATTCTTAATTTCCTTTACCACAATTTGCTTAGATCCTCAAAAAATACCACAAAAATTAATTGAAGAATATTAGTAATGATTGTAAATGAATAAGCTGAAAGATTTGTATTACTGAAAATTACATAAACAACTGAGTATTTGAAATAAATTCAAAAAAATAAATAAAATAAATAGTTTGCTGGAAACTGAAAAGCATTTGCAGAGAACTTGAAATTAATTTGCTGGAAACTTGTATTAAACTTATGTTTTAAATAAACATAAATATAAAGAAATGATTGAAAAATAAAATTTGTTGGAAACTAATATTATTTGAAGAGAATTTGTGTTTGATATATTTGAGTTTTGCAGTAATGTTGTTGATGTAGATGTTGACGTCGATGTCCCTCTCTTCATTCCCTACTTCAGCCTTTTATATAGAGTCTCAAGTTCCACTTTTCTTAGAAAGTACTTCCTTCTTTTATACCATAAAGCTACATTATCTCTTTCTACTTAGGAATATGAGAATAAGTGACTATATAACTCTTTCTATTACTTCACATGAGTAACAGTTATTAACTAATTAATTAAATTAATAATTACAGGTTTCAGGCTTGGACTTTTACTTTAAGGGCTCAAATAATCATAGACCAAACACTTATGGATCATGCATTTTCAGTTCTTTCTTCTAATCTATCTGTTTATGCTTTTTGGATTTCTTTTATGTTAATTTTTTTTTGTTTAAAGGTTCATTTTTTAATGTTTTTACTTTAATCGAATCCCATATATGGTGTATACTTTTTTTTCTTCTTTATATCGTTTACTTCTGTATTCTACATTTTGAGTTCTTTTTTTTAATTTATCTGTTTATGCTTGTTAAAATTTTTTATATGTTTTCTGGATGCTTTTTGAAAATCTTCTTTTATTTATATAGGCCTTTCAGATATTTTTTTTAAAAAAAATTTTGTCCACCTTTTATGCTAATTTATATTATCTCCTATTATCTATGTAATATATTCGAAATATATTTATTTGATGATATTTCTTTTTACATTCAAAATAAATACGATATCTGTTATATTTAGGTATAAGTATATAAAAGGTATCTCATCATTAATAAGTTTTAACTGGCAAGAATATTACCATTTTTACTTCGATCAACCATCATTATCATATTTCTCGTATTTAATAATATGAGTTTAGAGTTTAACAACTCAAAATGTTATTGTTTGACCATAAATTATCAGATCAATGACTTCTTAACGGTTAAATATTAGAATTAGGAGTTGTTAAGCTCCAAATTCACGTTATCAAACACAGATAATATGATAATGATGATCGATCGACATAAAAGTGACTGGATCCTTATAAATCAAGACTTTTTAATAGTGGAATACTTTTTTTTTATCACGATTTATAACCACATACCTCTTTTTGTCCGAAAAAAAATCAAATACTAAAAGTTTTCAAATAATGAAACCACATGATACTTTTATGTACTATCCCTTATTAGTTTTTTTTTTTCACTTGCGTTGCATGTGAATTATTATTCACATACTAATAAATTAAAATAATTAAAATAAAAATTACTATAATTATTTTGAAAATATTATTTTTATAATTAAACTTTTTAACTTATAATATTCATTATTTTTATTTTTATTTTTAATATGTATTCTTTTTACCTTATTTTTTTGTACATAAAATTATTTATTTATCCCAAAAAAATATTGTTCTGCTTTCCATACTTCACTCGCCTAATTAACCTAAGATAAAATAAATCCGACACCCATATGCTAAATAAAATTGGTTCTTACTCGCTCACCCTCACATGTCAGATAAAACTTAAAGTACCAAAATATGACACCTGTAAAGGATGTTAGGCATACATTGTATGCAAAAGACTGATACATAACATGTTCCTTAACTACTAACTTTCAACTCACAAATTAATATTTATAACAAAACTATTTATATGAGTCATACATATCACACACCAAAAAGCACACAACATCAAATAGTACACTCTTTTTTTTATATACACATAAAATGCTCCGGTTTTATACATGATAATAAAATCCACTAGACATGTCACGTCCAAGAAAAACTGAGGGCGACCTCTTGCTGACCTACCTGACACAATGTTAGTGCGACAGATGCAAATGGTTCGTCAAAATTAATTATAATTCTTCTAATCCTGAAAAAGAAATAATGCAGAGGAGTGAGCCTGCAACTCAGCAAAAGAATAACATAATTTCCTATGAAAAATAACACAATCAAATATGTAGTATTATCAAGTATCAAATCATTCGATATTTAATTAATGACTTTATAGTGTATATATAAACATTGTCATAGTATTTTCTTTAGGACAACAATGAACTTGTGAATTATAATTTAATTCCATAATATATATATATATATATATATATATATATATATATATATATATATATATATATATATATATATATTATTTTCATGGATCCCCATACGCATGACCAACCATAATCTTATGGGAATTCCATATCGCACAGCCTTGCCTCATTCACAAGTAGCATTGCGTCCTTACGACCATCCAACTATAATTCTTATATTTATATATATATATCATATATCACTCCATTTAAATAACTAACATCTCCATAATATATAAGAAATCATAATATACCTATGATATACCAAAGACATACCATATTTCAACATGGCAGATTTAATAGTGTGCATTCAAAAATACACCAAAAATTTCACATTAGGAATTCCAGAACTGTATTCTCCAAATCAATAATATTATGAGTCTAGATTGATTTGAAATTGATTTTACATCAATTGGATGTGTATAGAAAGAGAAACATAAAAAATAATCCATCATGGTCAAGCTGTCAATAAAATTAAGCAACTGAAAGTATGATCCAGATTGACCATCAAAAAAGCAAAATCAAGCTTCCTCTATTTCTATAATATTTGTAAATTACCTCTCAAATTTTCTATAGCAATAAGTAGCACTCCATTTGGAGTTATAAAACTCCAGATATGGCTAAATCAAATATACTGTTCACATTATAACAAGACACCTTAATTCACCAATCAACATTCATATATACAATCTCATTTTGAATTGGGTGTCACCCTCATTCCAATTTTTTTTAGCTGAAATAGATCATAATTCACTTATTTTTTAACACCCAAAGTTAATAGAATTTCATCTAGTATGATAATATCACTAAACTATCTACATATGTGTGGCTGCCAACTATGACATAATTAATAGGGTGAATTTAAAAATCCACCAAAACTTCTATACAACAAATTTCATGATGAAACTTTTTAAATCACTAACCTTATGTGTCTAATATAATTTAAAACTGATTTTGTTTCAATTGGAGGTGTATAGAGAAATATCCCTACAAAACAATCCACCTTACTCAAACCAAAGATGGAAATTGAATAATAAAATGTATTCTCTTATTATACTAGCATAGAGCCTGATTCAGATCGAGCTAAAGAAATAAAAGTTTTAGATAACTCTTCAAAGTTTCTATATCATTAAAGAACACTCGATTTAAAGCTTTCTAACTCAAGATATGATCAAAATAATAAGACTAAAAACTTGGGTCTTTAGAACTCGAATTCTATGTCTTCTAAACCTTAACTCAATTCAACAAAATATTAAAATTACTTACCAAATAAACCTCTAAAGCCTTTGTAGATGAAGATTAAGATCTAAAATGGATTCTAAACCTCCAAATTCCACTTAGAAACTCAGTTTGCTTTTTTTTTTTTTTGAAGAAGAAAGAAACAAAAAGAAGAAGGAAGAAGAACTATCACCTTTTCTTTCTTCTTCCTTTATTCTATCATATTAATTTTCTTTTTAGGTTTAATTAACTCCTTTATTTTTGCCATTAATCAATTCAATCCCTTAACTTTCTAATTCTTATTATGGACTTAATTGTAACATTTATAATCTTCTTCTATTTAACATTAGCATTAATACCATACATATCTCATGCATTTCTTATATCTATATGATATGCATGTTATAAAAATAAATGCAAATGCATTAGGTGGGCATTACACAAAATACCTCCCTTTAGGATTAGTGGCACTAATGTACCTTCCACTTAGATAGATGCATGTTAGGTTAGTTTCTTCTTTCCCTCATCGATGCATGTTAAATAAAGATAATAAAATGTCTTCATAATAAAATGGGTAATAACCAAGCCAGGTTAGTATGATTAGGGAAGCCAAAAGCCTTAAAGTCTAGTGGAGGCTTGATTTTGTGTGAGGGCATGTTAGGGTGCCTAATCCCTTCCCAGCATGTACCTAACTTTCTGAACCCAAATCTCTAATTCTGGGAAGGGGAAAGTTAGGCTCTCCGCGAGGAATCCGAGCTGCCATCCTTCGCCCCTCTCTATTTTTCTCGATTATTTTACCTAAGTGACGACTCCTAGTCTTCTCGGATAATTCGCGGTCATTGTGCTTGTCGTTATCTCTTGAGACCTCCTCTCGGACGGCTCACTTTCAAATTAAGCCTAGTACGGATGAGACAACCTATGACACGGTGACACAGTCGCAACTGCTTTTGGCGAGCCCTGAAAGCTACGCTCACAATAACCTTTAGGGATTTCAACCTAGCTAAATTGATAGAACCACTTGAACCATACAGTATAGTGTTTGTCATGTCAACGCTCTTTTAGTGATTTGATACCCGTAGAGTGAAAAAAGGAGATGAAATGACCAATCTTTATAATTCCATGCCATCTTTTAGAGTATTTTCTTCAGGTTCTTATTAGTTGCTTCAACTGTACCATTCACTTGATTCTTGTACGAAAAGGACCTGTGATGTTTGATTTTGTATTCTTCAAGTAGATCCATTGTTTCACCTATAAACTGTATCACATTATCTGTCACAATGTGATATGAGAACCTGTATCTGCAAATTAGGTTCCATTCTACAGACTTGGCCATCTGCTTTATCCCTATGGTAGTGAATGACGAAGCTTCAACCCACTTCGAGAAGTAATCGATGGCTATGACTATATATCTATGACCATTCAAAAGAGGCTTTATTTCTCCAATAATACCTATTCTCCAAGCCGCAAAGGGCCATGGAGATGTCAAATTGTGAAGCTTTATTGGAGGCAAATGATTCAGGTTATTATAAACCTGACACTCATGGCATTTCCTTACCAAGGCCATATAATCCTTTTCCATCATCATCCAATAATAGTCTTGACAGATGATTTTTCTGGTTAACACTATGCCATTCATTTAAGGCCCGCTCTCCCTTTTGTACATTTCTTCCATCAACGCTAATGCTTCTATCTTAGTCAGACACCTAAGCTGGATGCATGATGCCATTCTTTTTTACGGCATTCCATCATGCCTGATGTAGTTCTTGGCTTGTATTTATAGCACATACTTGTCTTTTCTAGTTGCTTCCTCTAGATATTCCCTATTCTCCATGAACTTCTGCAAACCATAGAACTAGGGCTTCTCTTTTGGGCCCATCTGAATAGCCGTAATCCATTCCCCATAGTAACAAGGTACTCTAGATTTTACAATCACCACTGGTTTTATTGGGAGCTAAGCAGGATTGTCCCATATAGATGATAGTATAGCTAACAAATCCGCCATCTGATTCTCGTCTCTTGGTAGGTGAATGAAAGAACATTTAGAGAAATTGTTAATAAGTTCTAAAATCACTTACTATTGAGCTTCATTTTATATTGATTTACACCTCCAATTAAGTTTGATTTTTTTGTTTAGCTTGATTTTCAGTTCTTTTAGGCTTTCCAAGGATAATACTTGTCAAGGAGTAGAACAAAATTGAAAAGCTTGAGATTCGAGCAAAGGAAGAGCATTTTAGTCAAGGTTTAACATGCACACATGCATGACACAAGAAGCCACACCCCTGTGTCAATTTAGGGTTTTGATCTCATAAAGGACAGAAAGTTGGCACACCGCCATGTAGCCATTGTGTGAGTCATGGTGGAAAAGGCTTCAAAATGGTAGCAACTCGGAAAATCCACATGGGCAGATACCCCACCATGTGGATCCTATCTCAAGAGGCAGATTATAGCATAAACATAGAGAAGTCACATGGGCAGGTGGCCGGCTGTATGACCCCGTCGTGTGACCTAGAAGTAGTTTTAAGTTACGAAAGGATTAGCCCTCGCCACACCCTCGTGTGACACTCTTTTTCAATTATGTTTAAGGATTTCAGGTTTTATTTTTTGATTATTCTGACTTTTTCATTAATTTTAGAGAGAGAAAACATTAGCAATTTATCTTCTTTTAAGTTTTAAGATTTTGTTCAAGATTATTCAAGCAAGAGACATCAATTATTTCCTTTGTCTTTAAGATTTGAAGAATTAAGTTGGAGGATTTCTATTGCTTCCATCCATGAATAGTTTGAGATCTTCTTTTCCTATTTCTTCTTTATTTATTGTAATGTTTAAGAACTAATTCTTTTGCTATTTGGGTGTTGATGAACCCTAACTTTTTTTGTATGGATTGATTCAAGTTTTATGCATTAAGATCTTTCTCTTGAGTTGTCTTATTCCTTTGAATTATTTATTATTTATTTTAATTAATAAGTCGACATGTTGATTGAATATTGTTTTCATGAATTGATTAGAGATAACTATTTATAAATTGTTGACTCTTAAGAATAGAGAATTAATTGGGATACTAGAGGCAGATTTACAAGTTTTTTTAGTATGAGAATTTCCTAGACATAATGCATGACCCAAGTGAGTGAGTTTGAGAAGAGATTTGTTGCTCTCCTTTGAGGAATTAGGGGTTTGATCACTTGAGAAAGGTTTTACTTAAAAAATGAGGAATGCCAATTCAACTCTTGGACTTGATTTAATTGTTATTTGATTCATGAAGTGTACAAATTGTTAGGGGGATTCAGCACTTGAATAGACTTTTCCTTTGATAAATATTTTCAATTACTTATATTTTTGCTTTCTATTTAGTTAACCTTTAAATTTACAATAATTTAAACAATATTTTGTTTGCTAAACATCAGTCGAAGTTTGAAAATAGTATCCATAATTGGTCTCTAGTGGAGTCGTACTTGTATTCATTACTATATTACTTGATACAATCGGTACACTTTGCCATGTACGTATAGCACACATCAATTTTTTAGTGTCGTTGTCGGGGACTTTATATTGTGATATTACATAGTAATTCAAAAGCTAGTGATTTAGCACTTATATTTTTATTGATTATTCTTTGCTTTGGTTTGTGGTTTGTGTTTTCTACAAGTACTTTAATCTACGCATGACTTGAACTAGTTCTACGAAACTACTCGCTTACGATCCTGAGTTAGAAAGGACTTTGAGGAAGCAGCGAAAGAAAGAGAGTAAAATAATTTTAGCTATAAAAGTGATGAGTTTACAAGATCAAAACTAGAAGATTATTGAGGATCCAAATCCGGGAAAATACGAGTTAAGAATGGCAGCTCCACCTAAGGAAAGAACCATGCAAGAGTATGCATGCCCAACTCTAAATGGGGCTACCTCAAGTATTATTAGATTGAATGTAGCGATAAACAACTTCAAGATTAAGCCCAATATTATTTAGATGGTACAAAATAATTGTATGTGTTAGCACTAGTTTTCCGGACCTAGATATCGAGGGAATTATGAAAAAATTGATGATAAAAATTACTGCTTTTCTCGAGTCTCAAGAGGTTAAGGTCGGTCGAATCCCAATTAGGGATGTGAATAATTGAACTAAAAATTATTTTCTGAAATCAATTTAGACTAAATTGATTGAAAAATATTAAGTTTGAGGGATGAAATTGTGAATTTTAAAAGTTTAGGGACTAAACGATAAAAAGCTGAAAAACTTTGTAGCCCCTGAGCCAATCGACTCTGTATAGTCCCGATTGACTCTAAATTTGAAAATGATGTCATTTTATGTAATTTTTCAAATTAAAACGTCAATTAGTGAAAATATGTCTTCTAAAATATTTTATTGATAAATATTTGAATTTTTAATGTTTTTTAAGGAATTATTTGGTATTTATTGATAAAGACTCCTGATAAGTCCAAAAACTAATTTTTTTTTTAATTATGGATATTTATAAAAGGTTAAAGAACGTATATCAAAAGCTTTTAGGGTTTCCCTTAAACCTTTCCCTATAAATAGAATAGGAAGCCCTAGGCTTAATGGTTGGCGATTCTTGATAATTTTTACCAGAACGATAGTAAGTTTTCAACAATACATACACCCTCAAAAGTCAAACACAAAAACTTTTAAACACTTTGGATTCCTATCCTATTTTCAATTCAACCTCCTGCTCATCACTTGAGACTCGAGGATCCGTAAAATACGGTGACAACCTGAGGATTTTAAAGCATCCATATCATTATTCTTCTCTTTTTTTATGATTTCTTTATTACTTTTTTTTAATCTTTTTGTTATTAGAAACATGCTAGCATTTTGTAGTTTCTTTTAATGATTTTTATTTTCAAAGTTATATGTGTTAGAAATAGGTTTTAGCATGATATGCATGTTTTCTTGGATTTTGATTCTGATAACTTTTATGTTCCTGGATTTTGAATATGATAATTTCTATGTTCTTTGACTTTGAATTTAATAACTTCTATGTTCTTGAGTTTTGAATTTGATAACTTCTATGTTTTTTTTATTTTGAAATTGATAACTTTTATGTTCTTGGGATTTGAATCTGATAACTTCTATATTCTTGGATTTTGAATCTAATAACTTATGTGTTCTTGGGTTTAGAATTTGATAATCCTATGCTATAATTGAATAGATCAACATGTTAGGTTTTCTTCAATGATAATTCACATGTGTTTGCATGATTATATATAAGTTTTATAATTTCATATGATTAAACTAATGTTCATGCTTTTAAGAAAATGCCATGTTTATTTACTGTGAGATTTCTTTTTCTTCATTTTGATTTCCCTTGTTTTAAAAATAGGTTTATTCATGAATTATTTGGCTTTTTTTGTACGTTTTCTAACTGTTTTTACGTGTTTTTCATGCATGTATCTCGCATCTTTGGGAGTTGCAGCACCAAAAATGTCAAATCGACCTAGGATGGAATGCTAGAGTTGATCGACTTTATGAACAGCCGATCGGTTGTACATAGAGCCGATAAGCTTTGTGATGCAACCAATCAACTGTTCGTTTGATTAGTCACCCATTTTTGCTGATTTCGAGGATTTTCACCATTTTTAGCTATTTTCAGCTATTTTCAAGTTAATTAGTTATAGGAAGATTATAATAATTTAGTTTTTGCTTTCCTTTATTTTGCTTTATTTTTGCTTTATGTTTCTATAAGCAAATGATCAAATGTTTGTTGTGTGATTGAAAAACTAAAAGATGGACACCTAGACAAAGGCTTAAAATTGGGCTTTGCATATAGTCCATTTAGGTTGAATATTGGTAATTTGGGCCTAAACTAAAACCTGTTTAGACTTAGTGGGCTTATGACATGCTTAAGGTTAATTAATGGAAGGACGAATCCGACCTTGGCATGTAAAACATAGTCCAATTAGGATAAAGACTTGGTAATCAAAGCATAATTTATAATTAGGCTAGACTAGGTGACCTCCTATACATAATTAAATAGTTAATTTAGGCTAATCATATAAAACAGGGAATTGGACTAAAGCCAAAATGGGCTAGACTTAGATGGACCTCACATGTTGTAGTACTTGGTGTGTAGAAATTATCATGTTGTATGTATAAGGAATGGGCGATTAACTAATAAAATCGAAAGTAGGGATACACAAATAAGGAAGTTGGCTTCTGGATCCATCTCTAGATGTATCGAAGCTTTCTTATGGAATCTAGTACGCCACTCAATTAGTAAAAGTGTCCCGGAGAATTATCCGGGTGGCGACTCCTTTTCCCTGCGCTAGTCTCTATGACTAGTTAGCGTGTTCCCAATTAGGTTAAAAGGTCTTGTAGTGTCGTAGTCGTTAGAGATACTTGGTTGCACGCCCGAGATGCCGCCCCATAGTATGTTTGATGGTTTGCTAAATGAGGATCCAAACGCTCATTTGGATAACTTTCTTGAGATCCGTGATACCTCCAAGATTAATGGGCTATCGGATGACACCATTAGGTTAAGGCTATTCCCATTCTCATTAAAGGACAAGCCAAATAAATGGTTAAATTTGTTTCCAATTGGAACATTTATGACTTAGAATCAGTTGGCCGAGAAAGTTTTGGAGAAATACTGTGTACCTTCTAAGATGACTAAGTTGAGAAATGTTATAGCAGGGTTTCTTCAACAAGTGAATGAAACTTTGTATGATTGTTGGAATGGTTCAAGAATTTGTTGAGGAGTTGTCCACATTATGGTCTACCCCTATGGCTGTAAATTTTTTAGACATTCTTTAATGGACTAAATTACGCAAGTAAACAGTCTATTAATGCAGCATTAGGTGGATCACTAAATAATAAGACTCTAGAGTAGGCTATGGATCTTATTAAGGATATGGCAGTCACGAACTATCAGTGGCAAAATCTAAGAAAGCATGTTAGAGTTAAAGGTAGTGGGATCCATGCAGTAGACTGCATGGTAGTTGTAAATGCACATCTAGAGGCCATGAGCAAGAAGATAGATACTTTGATTATGTCTTCATTTGAAAGAAAAGCGCAGGCTATGAGTTGCCATTAGTGTGGGGGTGATCATAAAGCCAAGATTGCCAAAATGGTAATACTTTTGCAAAGTCGGAGCAGGTTGATTATATAGGTAATGCTCCGAGACAACATAACTACCTTTACAACAATACCTATAATCCGAGGTGGAGAAGTCATCTGAATTTCTCTTAAGGGAATCAAAATCAACAGAGACCTCCCTACCAGGATTCCAACAGCAGATCCAACAACAATCTCCTCTCCTCATAGAAGGAGTAATTTAGAGGAGATGATGAAGAATTTCACCTCAGCTTCTGAAAATCGGGTTTGATCTATGAAAACTACTCTTAGGAATCAACAAGCTTCAATTCAGAATTTAGAGAATCAAGTGGGGCAGATTGTAAAATTTTTGAGTGAAAGACCCCAAGGAAGCTTGCCTACCAATATAGAGGCAAATCCTAGATATCAACTCAAGATACCTTGAGAAGTGGATTCCATATCCAACATTTGTTTAATCTTTTTATAAGAACAACACTTGATAGATCATTAGATTTTGACTCAATTTGAGTGTGAAGAACAAAATTAGAGACTTTATCTTATGATAAAATATTTAGGCTAACAGTGTGAGCAACATATTGGAGAGCGTCAAATTTACGAGTTAACACTATATCATTTATTATATATTCCAAATTGCATCATGTTTTGTCAACATTATTATATTTTATAATAGCACATGTCGATATTAAAATGGTTTTAATAGTTATTATTATTGTTATGATTAATATTATTATTATCATTATTAGATTCATAATATTAAATTAATATAATTAATATAGTGTTACATTGGTGAATGTGCTTAATTATGGTTGATTATATGACGTGATTTGATTGGGTTGAAACTAATAGCAAAATATGCTACCTGATGGGCGGCATCATGATTATGATTACACAATAAGTATTAGAGAGTGAGATATTAATAATATGATTATTGCCATGATCGAGTGTAGCTCGCTAGGCTGTTCTCGGGAGTCTTTCTGACATTGCTGAAGGTAGGAACCCTGATTGGAGAGTTAACTCATCTGGGAGCGAACACCTTGCATAAAAGGCCAGGTCAGAGTAAAGGTCCCTGATTTAAGAGTCAGTCATGTGAGCATGATGCTATAGACAAAATTAGGGTTTTGCTATGAAGTCTCTTCCTACTGTTTGATTATGTGATGCACTGTGACTTTTGCTGTGATATGATGATTTAAATTTTATTTTATTTTGCAATATTATTATTATTTTAATCATTATTATTATTATTATTATTATTATTATTATTATTATTATTATTATAATATATTTTAAACTATATGGTATTAACTCACTCTCGAGGCTGAAAGTCCAATTTATTTTTCCTAAGTGACAAAAAGGATTCTCAACCTCCATCTTTTGTCAGGCTTCTCTCCATCGCAAGGCTTTAATATGAAAATCTTATTTTATATTTATTTTGTATTTAAAATCTAGACACTTTGCAACTAGCATAAAGTTATGAATGGATTAAGATGATCTGAGATATTAAATTTGTATTATGTTTATGGATATTATGAGTTTAAAGTTTACTGCATTTAATAATAATGGAACTCATATCATGAATTATTATGCATTATTAGGTGTTTGTTAAATTTAGGCTTACTTACAAGTTTCGGTAGCTTTATGCCTACCCATTTTCTAACACCGGTCACGAGCCCACAGGTCAAGTCGTGACAAAGAAGCTAAGCATTGGATGAAACATTATTCCTTGTCTCTCTTAATCGGCTAATTAGATTAAAAATTATAATGTTTGGAGCTAATTTCTTAATTGTTTATAAATTTCAGGAGTTAAAATGTTCAGCATATTAGGACATGTGTCTATATCAAAAAAGTATTTGACACGGATGTTTTTGCTTTTCAGAAGTGTCAATGTTTGTTGGTGACTCTTAAAATCAAGAGAAATGGTAAATCAAATTAGGTTCTCAAAGCAATAAAATAGAGAGGGGGTAAAGTAAAACCACTGGCAACCATCTTTTGAGGTTACCATAGCACTCCAACTTGCGGAATTGGACCTTATTGATCACAAAATAGAAATCGAGTGCTAATTTAGTTGAAAAGTAAACCTTAACAAATTAGACATCACTTAAGGGCCAAAATAGAACTCGGACTTAGATAATAATATGTTAATATAAATAAATTTAAGTAATAAAGTCGATATTCGTTTAAAAAATTTGTTTAATATAAATATTAATGAAATTAAGTAATACAGATATATTAGTATTACAATAAAATAAACTAAAAACTTATTAAATAACAAAACTTATAAAATCTAAAAAAATTAAATAAAATGAAATAAAAAATACAAGTAAAATATTAATAATAAATAAGTATCCGCTATGTGTTAAAATAAAATTTAAATCCTAAATTTATTTAAACTTATTATAAGTATCGTACTATTTAAATTGGTGCAAGTCTAATTTATATTTCTCAAATTTATTATATTAAAATTGTTTATGATCGGAAATGAAATCTACAAATATCCAACCAGTTGCTATATTCCTGATGGTAGATCTATTAAATCACTTAAAAGCTTACATATAAAGTTACAAATATTAAAAAAAATGGAATGATTTTTTTCAGAAAATTGCTGACCAAAATGAACGCTATTCTTTTTTTTTTTTTTTTATTGAATTCAATGGGTGAGTTTTCAAGCTCAACTAACTCATATTTAAAATATAAATAAATATTAAGTAAATATTAAGAATATTAAGTAAGTGGATGCATAAGAAACATAAAAAAAAGGCTTTAGAACCATATGCTTTGATTCGTTCTCAATAGCCATGAGATGATTATCTTAGGATGATCCTTTTGTCGACAGATGCTCCTATTACACTTGTAGTCTCTAAAGGATCAGAATCAACTATGTAGCATCTACATCGAGAATTCTCTTATGAAATCTCTTATAAAATGCTCATATAGTATACGAATAAGGATTGAGCGACTGAGTATTCAACTTTTTTAGAGGTTTTATCTAGGAAAGGAACTGAGGTTTTGATGTATATATAAAGAAAGCCGTGTGTGATATTTTCGATGTAGATACTACATAGTTGGTTCTCATCCTTCAGAGACTACGAGTATAATAGGAGAATCCGTTGACAAAAGAATCACCCCAAGATGATCATCTCATGACTATTGAGAACGAATCAAATCAGATGGTTCTATTTCTCAATCTTACCGACTTTCATTATAATTATGAACTAAAGATAAGAACTAATAAATAGACCACCAATCCCATTAGAACATATCATAATTTCTTGTAACATAAATTATTTGCTGAGGGAAATAAAAATATCAAATCTCTACCAAAATGAAGATTTTTCAACCCATCAAAATTCGACCGAACCTCAAAAATATATAAAAGCCCATCTTTCCTTTTTCTTTTTCTTTTTGTCTTAAAGATTTTGTAACCGATGTCAACCTTATATTGGCTACTCAAAATCTTAGGTTTCAAGCTTTTTCTTGAAAAAGGAAAAGCCCAGACTTTAATGAGAAATAATTATTGGCAAGTGTTAGAATTTCTTTTTTTTTTTTTTGGCAGCTTCAAAAGAAATAATTTGTAGCCTAATGCTAGAACGTAAAAGACATGTTTATGTTGTACCAAACTTTAATGAGATGTAAAGAAATGTTTATGTCTCATGATTGCATTAAGTTGTTGAGATCTCTTTTCTTAGGTGGTTGACTGCAAATCATGATTTGCTTCTTTTTTCTGACTACAGAGTAGGCAAATACTTTTGCTTATACCTCACATTTATGACCACTCATTTTTTTTATAGTTTTGTTCACAACTTCAATGTCATTTCAAGGCCAAACACTTGAAATCTTATAAGTTTTGGCTAAAGTTGTGTGTAATTTACTGTTGTTAATTTCTCAAGAGCATTTTGATTATCATTTAGACATGATTCTTCTTTTTCCTTCACAAAGTTGGAAAAGATTTCGGTTAGTTTGGATGGCATTTAGACTGATGCTTTTAATAAGTTGGAGTGTTTATATCTGATACGAAAATTTCTATTACTTTAAAATTGAATACAACACTGACATTCATAAAACACGAAATCAACGTTAAATCTACAATTCTTAAAAATAATTTATATAACATTTTAACCCTTAATTTTGTGAAAAATTAGATAATTAACTCTAAAGTTTATCTTTTTAATCTAATTAACCCATAACTTTTACAAATTGGCTAATTATTTCTAACTTTTGAAAATATAAAGAGATCGTAAGACACATAAATGAATAAAAGTTTGATATTAAATATATGTTGAAATTAATTGAATTATATTTGCGTGAAATACATTATTTTTTTAATAATTTATTATTAAATTTGAATAAATTAATATTTTATATGTACATATATATAATAAATGCATATCTTTAGTTAATATATTCCTCCTTTATTGTGTCTAATTTTTTAAAATCATTTTATTAAAGTGTTCATACCCTATCATTTCTATATTTGTTTTAGATTTTTATAATTTCTTAAATAGGTTAATCTTTTAAACAATTTAGGGCGTTAATTCTTTTTAGATATTAGATTTTCATAACTTTTGTTAATTCGGATGGCCTATTCTCCCTGTTACAATAGGCAAATAAAATCTTTTTATATATTAGAACCACATAAAGATGGGTACTAAATAATCTAGCTTATAAATGAGATAGTAAGAATCTATTCTAGCTTAATTAAAGTATCGAATTCAAATCTTAGATATGTAATTACATTAAAATTTTTAAAGGAGTGTTTTGTCATCCATAAAAATTCTACTCTACACGTTTTAGATTAACTCTAGATATATAAATAGCAAAATAAGAATCTTTTATATAAGAGACGAACTTATAAGGTAAATTACCAAAAGTTTCCTCATTCGGTCATACACAAGATTTGAGTCCTCAATCTTTTCCTAAAGTAAATGTTTCGCCCTTATATATTTTCTAATTCACTATTTTAGTCCTTTAGTTAAACTGTAACCTATCAGTGTTTTTTTTTTTCGATCAAATAATCTTTCTCTATAAAATTCTTTTATTTCAACTTAAATTAACAGATTGTTTCATTTTTAAAATGAGGTTAAAACTAATTACAAATAGCTCAATAATACAGGAGTCTCTAAAGCTGTCAAATCTCAATTTACTCCAAATAGAGCCACTTAATAAAAAAGATGAAGCTAAAATTATATTATTATTAACCCATGATTTGCTTATAGTGATAAAAAGGAATATGGACCAGGTACCATGTGCTATTATTAGGTATTGATATTACTTGCTGATGTTTCCACTTTTATATATATACTGCAAATACGTCAGTCCAAAAGAACAAAAAAGAAAAATAGAAAAAGAAGAAATTATAGCTATGCAGAAGTCAAGTACAACATCTATTGTGTTCAGTAAATTAATCAAAGTCCATTTTAGTGTTTTATGTATAGCTCACTAAAATTCATAATGCTAAGTATTAGTTGAGCAATTGGCAATGCCCTTTTCATTTGTTTTTGCACCCATTAATGGGTGCACATAATAAGAAAAGAAAGTATAAGTGAATGATTAAGAATTAAAGGAAATTGAGTTTTATAAGATTCAATACTATCATATCTTTTTTAAAATATCTTTTTTTATAAAGAATAAAATTGCGAAGTCATGAGCTAGCTGATGAAGCGAACAATACCTTAATAGCTAATTACGATTTAGTTTATGAATTGGTCCATTATTAATAAGAATGACTTGGCTATCTTTGGTACTACTATTATTACTATTATTATTTGATCATTGGATGAGTGTCAATATAATTTTTAAATAATAACATATTTAATTCCTATGATTATTTCTTATGTTTTACTTACGTAACCGTTGAATGCAATACACACTGGTATTCGAAACAGTGAAAGATCAGGTGGAGAATGTGCATACGTATGTTTCTCCATAAACCTAGAATTTCCCAAGTTATCAGTTAACCCAATGTATCACAGTTACTGTACTTTTGCTTTAGAAATAAAGGCTGCATTCTAGCATATGGATAGAACACTATGGAATGCAAATTGATGGTGGCAGCGGCCCTAGCTACTGGGCAGTAATGTCTATTTCATGAGACCTAATAAATCAAGGACAAAATGGGATCCACCACATAAGTATTTTCCTTTTCTGATCTGCTGAGTTGTAAAATACTTTAAATCCAAAACAACCCAACTGGCTAAGACAAATGGTTGGGGTTCTAATGAAAGTGAAAATAAATATTAAAAGAGAGTTAGATGGGGATTGGGTTGGGGGTATGTTTGTTTTGCTTGCATTAAAAGATACTTTGAAGCAAGCAAAGGCTTAGGCAATTTTCTAAGGAGAAGAGTTCTCAGTCTTTGTACCTTACCAATTTTGATGAGGAAAAATTGGAGTTTGGTGAGAAGCACCTTTCATGAAATTTATGTTACTGTTGCACCCCTTTATGGAGGGGCTAGCTTACATGTGCTTGCTTCTACTGGATCAGTAATAATAATCAACACCAAAAATTTCACTTGGGACCATAAGCCTCTGCACACAAATTCTCTTTGGCCTCCACTTGTTAAACGATAGAACCTTGGTTCTAATGGAAGGTATTCAAGACATTGCGATTCAGGCCTGCACCACAAACAAAAGTATAGGTCTTCTCATCAATATACCCTAATTGTATGTTTATTTAGTATCAAAGGAAAAGAAAAATGATGGATCCATGTTTTTGATTTGATAATAATTATATGCTTCAATTTAAATAAGATTTTAAATCAGATTTGTACTTTTCTGAATTGATTATAAAAATATATAAAAGAAAATATAATGCATTAAACTCTAGGCAGAGTGACATTCTACCTAAAGAGGTAGCTAGAATGGTCATTATGCAGTGATATATGCACTAATTTGAAGTGACATTTCCTAAGATACTTGTGCTCATAAATCATAATCCTAAAAATTCTGCATTTCTATACAAGAAACTACCAACAAACAATTTCAAGTACATTTTTACAGAAGAAGAAGAAGAAGAAGAAGAAGAAAAAGACTTCATTTTATGGGTAATCACTAAATACTAGGCATTGAACATTAATGATCATTTTCTGTCTGTTCAAACATAAAAACCCATTAATGATCAGGACTGACTTTTATGCACTGCTATTGAACAGCACTTAAGAGACATCCTTTGATATAGAAAATCCCATAATTAATAAAATATTTAAAAATAATAAGAGAAAAATGAAGAAAAAATTTAGATGAAATATTAAGATTCTATTTTAGCTTCATTAACGTTTTAAATTCGAATATCGAATATGCAACTAAATTAAAATTTTAAAAAATTCTGCGTAACATATTTTAAATTATTAAATAATAAATAATAAAAGAAGAAACAAAGCAGTATTTATAGTATATTTTAGTTTTTGAGGGGACATAAACAATAAAATTAATTAATTAATTAAATTAGTTATTCTTCTCATGCAGCTTTCAAAATGAATAAAAATGCTTGATTTAGAATAATTAATTAATCCATTAATTTTCACATAAATCTCTTCTTTGATTTTTTTTTTATTATTAAAAAAAGGTTATCTTTAAGTGCTGTTCTAAATCATCTCAAAACAAATCGCTAATTGACAAACTTGGCCATTTTATATGTTCTTAGTTTTTGTAAAGGAATTTTAGATTATAGTAAGTTATAGCAAGTGATATAATGAATCCCTACTTAGCGTATCAGTACTTTAATAATACATTTTTCTAATAATGGATATATTTTGATCATTTGATTAAAATATTGTGTGTTAATATTTTCTTTAGTTATTTCTATTCATCCTTTCATCAAATAGGAATTCTGATTCTAATATATTAATTATAGATTTTTTTTATTCAGATTATTAGAAAAGAAAATCTAAGAATAAGGAAATCCAATAGCAAGTGAAAATTTCATATTTTTATTTATTAATACAACCAATAAAATCGATATGAAACTTTTAAAAGTATTATCTTTCATTAAAAATTAATTAATAAAGAGAGAAAAAGTTTGAAAAAGTCAATTGAGTTATATAAATAAATTTCTTAATAATTTATGTTAATTACAATAGTATAAAAATAGCAAATAACCAAAAAGATGAATAATGATATTATTTAATTTGTATAGAAATATACCTTTTTGCCGTTTAGTATACAAGGAACCATGGATACGCATGCATCTTTTAAATAAAAAAGAATCTTCACCGATCGTTAGATGTTAACTTGTGTTAACTGATCGATTTCATGTTGTATCCAAATATAAATATAACATAATTTGTGTTAATTCAAACAAAACACAATAAACTAATCGTAGTATACTTGTTTATTAGATAGGTAATAAGATGTGATATAATAAGTTATTTATTATAATATAATATAATATAATATATATAATACATTTTTCACCATATATTAAAAACCTTTTATTCTACATATATATTTTCTTAAAAAGATTATGCACATGTGATGAATTAATTTATTAAAATAATTGTCAGAATAAAATAGAATAATAATAGAATCTAATTATTTGTTATTTATTTACTAAGACTTTATAATTAATAGTATTATGAATAATAAAATTGAACTTAATACCTATTAACCATTAATCCTAATTATCTCTCATTCTTATTTTTCTTTTTCCATAACATACAATGCCACTTTTTTCATTTTTCATAACATACAATGCTGCTTTTTCGTGGCAACTCTCTTCTTCATGTGAGCTTTTTTTATAGTTGCACCTTTTTTTTGTCTTTTGATAGTTATTGAAATGTTTTAATTGTTGGTTTTAGAAGTGAAAGTAACAATGTGATATCATCCTTAGTGTGTTTTTGCTAATTATTTTACAACTTTTTATTATTTTTGCTAGTTCTTTTTTATTTTAAATTTTAAATTTTATGTTATTATATACATAACATTATAAAAATATTTTATTAATCTCGTGTTAATTAATTAAAATTATAAAAAATATAAGATTCATATATAATTGTATTAATGTGCAAATATCATTGAAGCATCAAATAACTGACTTGAACCGTATCGAAAAATTAGTTCAATATGGTCCGGTGTTATTTATCTTTAGGTTATAATTTCTTCCATTCTAAAAGAATCAAAATTTAGTATGGTATTTATTTTTTTAATGATAATTATACTGAATCTATCCGTATTTAGCCCTATTTATAACCCTCAAAGAAAAAAATAATTTCATTCCACAAAAAATCCAATCATCATTTGTTTATTCAAATTAGAAAATATATATTTTATTAGATTACATAAAAAAATAGTTTAATGCTTTTATATAAAATTTCAAATAAATCCCTTAGTAATTTATTAGTAATAATGCTATAAATATGTAAATTAATATCCAATCACACAAATAATTTATAAATATATATATAAGGAAGGTCAAGTTTTTTCTCATGAGACTCAATGTGGTAAGATTTATAAAACCAAGTTATGCTATTTTCTAATGAGAAAATGACATGTGGCATATTTATAAAGATATTAATTATAAATATTCATAAAAAATATTAAATGTGATTCTAAATGTTGATAATGCATATCATAAATATTTATGATTTATTTAAATATAAAATTATTATATTATTAAAAATTATAATAATATAATAATTAGTATAGCTACTATATATTAATAATAAATTTTATTATTTTTTTAATAAAATATATATTTATATTCATATACGTAAAGATAAATAATAATAATAAGAAAATAAAAAGAATATTAAAATTTTAAATTTGGAACATAAAATTAACTAATTAGAAAATCTTGACATGTTGAAAATAATTAATAGAGATTTTTGACACATTAAAAAAATTATTGGTGCAATATAATGAATAAATATGTATATATGTGTGTGTGATGTTAAAACGTAATACTAATAAGAATAAATAGTAAGAATTCTAATAATTTTTAAAAATTATTATTATATATAAAAATCTATTAATATAAGAAATAGATAAAAATTGAAATTAATAAATATATATGCTTCTTATGTATATTTATCTTAATATATAACAAATATAGAAATTTTATAAAAATATATCATAAAAATATTAATATCGACAAATAAAAATATTATAAAAATAAAAATAAAATTTATTTTTATATTAATATAGTTATAAATTAAATTACATACAATAATATAAAATAAAAATTTAAATATTAAATAAAAAGTAAATTGTTAATTCATTTATATTAAAAAGACTTCCGCTCAAAAGGGCATGTTTATTACCTAAAATTAAAGGCATAACTATACAGCCCGTGTGGTAAGATGATGGATAGAAACCTACATAGGCTCTTAAAAGGATACGTGTCATGCTCTCACTGGGCCTTCATCAACAGCTGTATAAATGTACTAAGGTCGTGATTTTGATAAATACAATCGGCAAACGCGCGGGGTTTGCAGTTACTTCTTCCTTCTTCTTCTGCTTCTTCTTCTTCTTCAGCTTTCTTGATTTCCTCTTTTCAACTAAATCTCTAAACTGAAACAACACTCGGCTCTCTACTCTTCCCTCTTCACCATCTTTTTGTTCCTTCATAGACATGACGCACCTATAATATGAGAGGGACAATATGTGAAACTAAAGCTTCTTCAAAGAGGAGTAGTAGCAGTAGCAGTAGTAGCCCACCAGGTTTGGTTTATAAATGATCTTTTCTCTATGCATATATTATTAATCCCATTTCTATGTTTATGGAGTTATGGGTATCTGGGTTTTCCACTTCCAAAAGGGTTGTCATGTTTTCTGATTTTTGTTCATGGCAGGCCAATGGGGCTGTGGGCTATACCCAATAGTGTAGCTATCTCACAGTTCTCACAGAGTTTCCATTCCTATATATTTCTGTGATAAATTTTCGCTAATATTAATAATAATTCCAATATATCACAGAGTTTTTATTATTATAGCTGAAACCTTTTCTTTTTTCTGTTTTTCTTCTTTCTGGGGACATAATAAAAGGTGTTAATACCTTTGGCCGGAAATGGGGAAGAAAGGAGGCGGTTGGTTTTCATCTGTGAAGAAAGTTTTCAAGTCTTCTCCTGTTAAGGAATTACCAGAAAGAAAGGTAAAAATTTTAATTAAAAAGTAATTAGATCAATGCTTTACTGATAAGCAATTCTCAAAGAGTTATATAACCACCACTTGTTTGACATTTTTTTCTATTATTATTATTATTATTATTATTAAGGTTAAGTCTCATGTTGATTAATTTGACACCACGCCTAATAAAGTAGACATGACCCAGAAACTGACAGGGTGCCTGCCTGTGCTACTTACAAGTTTCACAGGACCCTCTTTTTTATTTTATTCTTTTTTCTTAAATAGTTTTAAACAAATATTTATTCCATTTGGGTGTACTTGTACACCAGGAACACCATTGGCATGGTAGTTTTTTGAGTTCTTCACTGCACATTCTGAAGGTGTCCTTTATAATTTCTGATATTAATGAGAAATAATCAATTCGCATTTGTTCGGTTATGATTTCAACATTCAAATTGTTTCTTTAAGAATCATTACTATTTTACTGTGAGGATTAAATGGGTTTGATTAGTATGGCATTGTTTCAAACTTTCTTTTAATGATTTTTCTTTTTTTACAAATTGTTGCAAAAACCTGTAAATCAAATGCCATGTTGGCAAAAAAAAAAGGCAAAACAATTTGGTGACATGGATTAGATATTGCTACAATTCAGATGCCAATTCAGGGGAAATATATTAACCAGCAGAAGGGGAGTTGATTTGGTTTGACTTAAAAATGTTTTTCTTAATTGGTTTCACATGAAGAAGATATTATGTGTGGACAATAGATATCTAGTTCTTTCCAACGCAATTCACAAGTGAATCTCTTTATTTTCCTCCCTTAATTCGGATTGAATTGAAAGAAATTTAAATAAACACAATCTACTACATTATATATAGATAAAAACAATTTTATAGTAATAATGTTACATTATTTATTAAATGAAATAATTAAAAATCTAGTATTTTAATTTTTAATTTTTTCTATTTCGGTGTTTAAATTATTTTTTTTAATCAAGTGTTTAAACCTATTAATTTATATGCATCATAATGTCTCTTGCAAAATTTTAAATTAAAATAATAATTTAATTCATTTTACGCACGAAATAACTTAAATATCTTTACTCTTCATTATTTATATTATTTTTAATTTTTTTATTTTTTTATTTTTCAATTATTAAATATGTTTTAGCATTAAAAATTTAAAAATATTAGATTAGTTTTTCTCTTTTTTGTACATTTAAAAAAAATTCACTCGTCAGTTTTTAATTTTTTAAGAATTATTTTATTTTTAAAAGGACTTAATACCTCATTCTCTCTACGGAATATATTTTTTCGATGAATGTAAAAAAGTAAAAAATATTGCAAATACATAGAAAAAAAAAGAAAAAAGAAAAAAATATTAAATTATTTTAAATAAATATTTTTTAATTAATTAATTATTTAAAATAAGATATATAAACATTTTAATCTTTAAAATCAACTAGAAATATCATATTAAGTATTTTTAGTAAATTTAAATATTTAATTGAACAAAAAAATCACGTAAATACTAAAATAGAAAAAATAAAAAATAAAAAACTAAAACACCCAATTTATAATTTTCTCTTTATTAGATATATAAATTTAACATCTAATAAATAATGAGAAATACTATAAAATTAATTTTGTCTATACATATCTTGTTGAATTATATGAATTTTTTCTATAGATAACTTGTTGTATTATACGATGGCGAAGTTGATACAGGACCACATTAGATAGGAGCTACTCTTTTACTGTATTTATGACCATGAATATAAAGAGAAACACATGGTCCCCCAATCAACATGACTCTATATACATATATACACACTTTACTTTATGATATATTATTATCATATGCAACTAATGTTATCACATCAGCTACACATGTGTCTTGCTTTGTTAGATCTCTATCATGCCAAAATTTCTCTTCTCTTTTCTGAATTTTTGTTTCTATTTTATGTTACAACAAGGGACTAAATCATTTATTGATAATTTGTCACTTATATCCTATTTTTTTCTTTGGTCAGTAACTTATATTAATTAAAGTAGTAACGGTGGAAGCATGACTTAAATGCTATATAGGTTGTAATTGCATGGTCTGCAGGCCAACCATATCATCGCTATTTATGAGGTGCTAACTCAATAGGCCATGTATTTATGATTGTCATAAGAAGAATCATTTAACACTTCTAAATTAAGATTGAAACTAGTAATTAGGTAGCTCAACTGGTATTAGAGTCGCCTTCAGATTTATGAAATCTCCAGCTTCAACCCCACCAGCGGCCATTGATAAGAAAATAAAAATAATCTGTGTTTCTTTTTTTTGTTTCAGAAGGACAATACAGAAAAATGGCAACTTCAGGCCCCGGAGGAAGTGACGTTTGAACATTTTCCAGCGGAGAGTTCTCCAGATGTGACTAATAATGAAGAGAGCAGTACTACATCAACTCCATTGTCGGTTGAAGATAGAAACCATGCCATTGCAGTTGCAATGGCAACTGCTGCTGCGGCTGAAGCTGCTGTTGCTGCTGCACAAGCTGCTGCTAAAGTTGTCCGACTGGCTGGCTATGGCCGTCACTCGAGAGAAGAAAGAGCTGCTACCCTTATACAATCATACTACAGGGGTTACCTTGTAAGTACCCTTCTCCCCACTCTTTCCCTCACATATCACACAAACGCGTGTGCACACACCTGTTGCATCCATCGCATCGCTTTCAGTAGTGCCCCCACTGCTTAAATTTGCCCTGCCATGGAGGCCATTCAGTCTCTGAACATGTATTAGAGTTAAATCGTTGTTACTTATATTTACATATTGACCCAACAAAGAGAATAATAAATTTCTGTTTTGTAAGAAACTGCCAAAGTTCTGCTTGGACCTGACCTTTCAGGTAGGTAGGTGATAGCAATTGGAATTTAACATCATGTATGTCGGTACCATTGATCGAAGTATATATGCACAACTTCTTGTCAGAAAATACTTGCCTTATTTCCACCCAGTAGTTGAATGTGTGACACGTGTCATATAATTAAAACAAATAGAGTACTTAATAATTCTTCTGATCTCTTGATTGGTTCTTGATATGTTAAATATGGATTATGCTATATCCCAAATCATGTATGTAATTGTTTCATGTCTAAACATGATTGCTTACGCTGATATGTACCGAAGACTTTTACTAATGTACATGTAAACTCAATAAAGATTGACATATATATTTATAAGTTTTAAATAATCAATTATATATTTATTATTTAAAATCAAAATATAACATATTTATATTTACATGTTATTTTTTTATTTTTTACGGTATATATATTTTATGTCTATAAAAATTAACGGTATGTACGAGAATATATTTGAGAAATATATAATTTAATATTGTGTTTGGTTGAAATATATAAAAGTTATAAAATTTATTTATAAATTTAAAAATTTATGTAATTTAAATAAAATGAAAATTAATTTAAAATTTTATATAATTAAATTTGTGTGTCAATATATTTTCTAATATTAAGATATCTCTTTCAATTTTTTCATTCTTTTTTTTTTCTACATCTTTTTTTTTTAAATGAAATAAATTCCTAGCAATTCAACCCAACATAAAATTAGAAATATTTTAAGCAATAGGAATAAGCTTTACCCTTAATCACATATCATATAATAATAATAATAACAATAATGCCATGAAATATTGAACAGGCTCGACGTGCCTTGCGTGCATTGAAGGGACTAGTGAGGCTGCAAGCCCTGGTGAGAGGTCATAATGTACGCAAGCAAGCACAGATGACTATGAGGTGCATGCAGGCACTTGTACGCGTACAGGCAAGAGTGAGAGCCCGGAGACTTCAACTAGCTCACAGAAAACTCCAAAAGAAGGTTGAGGAGGAAGAAGAGGAAGAAGAAGAAGAAGGACGAAGGAGATCAGTGGATGAAAGATTCAATCCAAATAGCCCATTGACGGGTTATGGATCAACTGAAGGATGGGATAACAGACATCAAAGTATTTCAGCAAGAATCAAGGAAGATTCTTCAAGGAAACATGATGCTGTCATGAAGAGGGAGAGAGCCCTTGCTTATGCTTATGCCTACCAGGTTTGTCATCTGATTTATGCTTTATGTAATTATATTGTTTTTGGGAAAGTCTAATGACTGCCAAACCAAGCTAAGCTTTGGGTTTCTGTTGTTAACAGCAGCAACAACACCACCATCAGCAACCCTTGCAATCCGATCCAAATGGTAAAGAGATGGGATTCTACGAGAACGAAAGGGAGAAGGCGCAGTGGGGCTGGAATTGGCTGGAGAGGTGGATGTCATCGCAGCCATATCATGCACGTCATTTGGGGCCAAATGAAGCTTCTTATATGACATTGACAACCACTACAACCACCACCGATGACATGTCAGAGAAGACGGTGGAGATGGACGTGGTCACACCACCAGGCATCATTAGTAACATCAACAATGGTCTACTGGACACACCTCCATACCTAACTAAGCATCAAAGACAATCAAGCTTAAACAACTATGTCCCCAGTTACATGGCCTCAACTCAATCAGCCAAAGCAAAGGTACGTAGCAGTCAGGGCACAGTCAAGCAGCCGCAGCCGCAGCGTAGCCCATATGTTCAGTGGAACTCATCCACAAGGAAAGGATCAGTTGCTGGCTCAGGCTGTGACTCCTCAAGTTCAGGTGGAGGAACAGCTCCTTTCCAGGCACCAAGGAGTCCAGCCCCAAGAATAATGGGAGGCGCCTCCAGTTTTGATGGGTATATATAGAGCCCATATTCCAATACGTCGATGATGATTGGAAGTTGCCTCTCCTTGATTGTCATGGTTGGAGGCATGATTTTAGTTAATGATTTATATGACCTTTCTTTCATCTATCTTTATACATAACTTATCGTTGTTCGATGTTTGCCATTTGGTGATGTGATAATCTACCAGTCCTTAAAACGCTTGGTTTTGGATCAACTTTATTCTTTCACGTAGATTACTGTTTGTGAAACTCGAGTTACCTTACCAAAAAATTATCGGTGCAATTTTTTTAGTTGAATGCTTTTATAATGGTCAGAAATGTGATACATATAATGACTTGATATATAAATAGTTGTGCAATGATTAATTAAATTATTTCTCGGTCAGTTGCTTTTATTTTTATTTTATAAAAATGAGATTGGTGTTACTTGAAAAGTTTGTGTTCCAGAACTTGTATTTCATTGATCCTTCAACTGGTCTTTTATACAGTATATGTAAATAGAAATATGAAAAACGGATTAACAACAAATCTAAGAATCTTATTTAGCTAAACTTCTTAATCTCTGTTATGTATTTGTCTCATATTTACTTCAAAATTCAAAGTCAATGTACTGCTGGCATTCTCCTAAAGATAAGTAACAACTAACCAACCAAACTAACCAAATATTACTGTCTGTCGAGCATATAAAATTTTATAATGGATTCCAATGGTTAAAAGAAACAAAAAAATGTAGGTCCCAAGTTGCAGAAAAGAAAGCATACTCGTATTGTTTGTGTTGTATTAGATTTTTATAGAAATTACCTGTATAGTGTATAAACTATGGATGGATAAATTAGTAATTTAATTATACAGTGTTGAAGGATTATTTAGTGATTTGCTTGTAAAGACATATAATACATGTCGAAAGAGGTGTTAATCTCCCGCCAACGTCTTCAACCTGAAGCTGTAAGATTCCTAAAAAAAATATATAGTGCTTAAACTCTTGTGTCGTATAATTTAGCTTATGATTTGGTGAAATTTTGATAATACTTGTCGCTTAAAATATCAGTGCTAATATTCTCATCAATTGATGATATTTGAAAATCAATGTTAATGAGGGCCCAAATAAGTGCTTAAGGGAAGGAGATAACAAAATCACAAAAATTACGTCTTGTTATGCTTTTGTCAATTGTAATTATGTTTAATGTAAAATGACTGTATTTTATGGGTTTACTAAGACAAACTGATGTATGGCTCAATTATTCTTTTTATTATGTTAGACTATTTTCAATGGTATTCTTTATTTTAAAGAGCATAATTTATATAATAAAAAATATTTTAATAAATATTCATATATAAAGAATAACATATTTTATTTAAGTCCAATAAATTTTTTATATTTTATTTTATATCTTGTATTTATTTCTATTATTAATAGTTTTAATTTCTCTTTCTCTTGTTTTTTAATTTTTACTAATAGAAAAATAAGAATTGCAAATATTAATTAAATCAAATGCATAGAAACTTGTAGTACATTTATTATAGAGAGCCAAATTGACTCTCTACTTTATATCTAAAGAATAAAGAGTGCATTAGAATGTCATTTTATGATATGACTCTTTAAAATAAAGAGTATATATAAAGAGTGCATTTGAGATGCTCTTATTAGGTTATGTCCATAATTTATTTTTAAGAATATTTGAGGGATTCAAAGACAATTAAAAGATGAAGAAGGTGACATTTACCTAATTAAAACATGATTTGGGCTTTTACTCTCTATGTGACAATACGCTAGTTCAGTGAAAGTAGTAATCATTTGTGATGACAATATTATTAATTTCTTAACAAATTTGTTACCTGACACTAGTTTAATATTTTTCTTATTAGGATGTAATTCAAAAGAACTGCAGATCATATAAGGATAAGTTGTTGTTTATTTCACTACAAATGCAGTACATTCGCACTACATGTAGAACATCGCAAGTAGTTAAGATGAAATTCATGTTAAGTTTGATTGTTCACCCCTAAGAGAATTTTATGGTTATCGAATGTTCAAATATTGTAATTAGCAATGGAAGTTAACCCGGTCAGGTTTTCCTAGAAGAAAGCATCATGGTCTATAAAAAAATCCTGAACCATATTAAATTCATAAAGCGAGAAAATATGATATGCTTTGGACTGTCACAATCCATGAGGATTCCTCACGGCCTATAAGAACTGCTAATGCGTGAAAATATGGCATTTTTGTATAACATCACTGCCCATGGGGATTTCTTCACGCCCTACGGGAATTGCTAAGAGTGTAAGTCAGGGCTACTAGAACTCTTTAATTCCCGTAATATTTGCAATGGCAGTAAATGTAAGACGCTGTCAAACCTTAAAACCTATGAGATTTTTGTCAATGCTTTGTGACATATGGCTTTTCTTTTCATCACTTTTCTATCTTCTTACCATTCTTATGCAACCCCCTTCACCGTAATTTAGCGCTAAAACCCTTTCTTATGGCTGGTTTTCCCAAGCACAAGCCTCTTGACATGTTATTATGACCAGTAATAAATAATATTTGGGTGACTCTATGTACTGCAAGTTAGTGTAGATGTACTAGTTATGGTGTAATAGACATTATTTATGTATATATGCTCTATATTGTTATAAGTTATTTTGAATTTTTTTTGGTTTTGTTTAAACTCAAAATTGGAGAACACAAGAACTTCATGCTATGCTACTAATTTCTTAAACCTCGCAATCACATACACCTGATCTTAATATGGTAAAATTATGGGATACATAAGGTAAATGTGGGGAAAATAAAACATAAAAAGTTCTCATTACTCTTAATTATCCTAGGACTTATGTCTTAGTATCCTAGTATGACTAGGTTGATTATCTTAATTAAGACATAGGTTCGACCTTATGTTTTAATATTTGACTTTATATGCTATAAAGACATAAAATTAAAATTAAGGATATTTTAAAGGAAATTACTTATTAATTAAATATGATTTAATTAATCTAAATTCTCTACAACTTTATTCAACTAAATTTAAATTTTGGTTTCCTAGTATGACTTGAATTAGTAAAATTTGTGTCACGACCCACTTTGGGGGCCCGTGACCGGCACTAGGGAATGGGTAGGCTTAAGGCCACCGAAACCCGTAGTAAGCCTTACCAACCCGCAAATCCATATATACAATTAATCAAATATAAAGTAGTCATAATTGTCTTGCATAATAAATCATCATACTACTAACAGGAGTCAGAATAGTTATATAAATTTTAAAATTTCCTACTGCGGATACTCTAGAGTAAAAATGACAAGTATAGAAGTACAAGATAATTACAAAAGTCCGAAGAAGAAGAAGTCGGACTGTCGAATGTGCGATGGCGAAGGTCTTTAACTATCACCTGAAAAAAATTACAACTGAGACTGTCAGTCTCGGGAGTGAGATAAAATCAAATAATCTAGAGACTATTGCAGTCTTTATAGGAAATATTAATTATTCGAATCCATAAATCAAACCCTGAACATAAACATAAATCATGATGTCATCATACCATAATGAAATAAATAAATAAAAATATCTTTGTTTCTTTTCTTTTCGGGACAAGTGGCTCGGTAGAACCCTAAACCTCAAATTCTAGTAGCCTTTCAGCTCTCTTAATCCAACAGGTCTGGCGCCCAGAGAGCAAGCTCGATTAGGGTCCTTACCTCCAGCCTGAACACTTGAATTCCAAATAAGCCGGCGCCCAGAGAGCATTGCTCGATCAGGGACCTTAACTCCGGCAATCAACTGAACTCAGCCCAAAGAGCAATGCTCGATCAGGGCAGACAAATCCATAATAATCTTATATCCATGATCATTACCGTGCAGTCTGATGCAACCCACCAGGTGGCATGTTCTACGAAAGCCACATTTCCCAAGACACAATCATCCATTTAATAATATCATTGTATAATGAAATCGTTCAACCATATCAAATTAATGATTAACAATTAAGAGTAAAACATCAGGCAACTCAGGTAGAAAACTGATAATATTTGGAATTATTATAACATTACTGTAATAATACTCATATTATCTTCAATAATTAATAATCCAGTAAAATTATTTACGTTGAGATATTAATAACCATGTTAACATAAACTTCCAAAATAGCATATTAAGATCAGACTTAGCAATAGTGCAATGATTAAATGACTTTAACTCACAGATCTAACGCGTTCCGCAGTCCGCTCCTACGACTCGGGTGGAGCTGGCGGGAAGGCTGAATTATCTAATAACAAAAGACATACAATTAATAGACATTCGAAAATTTTTCCTAAACTTAGACCCTAAGGTCGACCGCCTATAATTTAAATTGGACTCGAGGATTACCGAAATTTGACAGAACCTCCCTAAATTACGGATATTTACCCCCCGTAAAGCGGGTCCAGGACTGCCAAAAACATATCGGACATGCCGGAATTTAATAATGAGCCGGGCCACAAGAATCGCACTAATATTTTCCCGACTCCAAAACACCACAACCCAAACAATTTAATTTGTTTTATTTTTAAACTACCCATCACAAGCAATTAATAGCCACACTAACTTTCTAATATTATAACAAAATTTTTCAGAGTTTAAATAAAATTATACCGAGTTAAAAATTAAAATATTTCGTGCCTCCAGAAAACACTGGGGTCCGGGCCCCGCCAACCGAATTCAAATCCGGGCGCCGAAGCTCAAGTTCATGGGAGTCCGGAAGTACAAGAGTTTTGGTCGGAAAGTGGCCTAAGGCTGGCGGATCGGGGCCGAAGTCGCTCACGCAACACTTCCCAAGGCTGCCGGCAAGGATTTTCCGACGGAGGAGGGTTGCTTCCGGGGTTTTCGGGAGTGAGGAACTCGTTCCCGATGTCAGATCACCAAAAACAAGCCGGCAAGAGAGCGAACGGCGAAGGCAGCCCCCTTGATCTTGACAACGCCGACGGAAAGGAGGAAAGGAAAAGGGAAGCTGCTGCAGAGCGGCGGGAAGGAGCGGGGAGGACTACAGAATGGCGGCGCAGTGACGGGAACGGGAAACGGTGAGCTGCAGGAGGGAGAAGGAAGGAAAAAGGAGGAGGAGAGGGGAAGGAGAGGGAGGAAGGAAAATAGAGAGAGGGAGGAGAAAAAGAGTGTTTTTTTTTTTTAAATATATATATATATATATATATGTATATATATATATATATGTATAGAATTATTATTATTACAACTAAGGGTGTTACATTCTACCCCCCTTAGAAAAAAAATTCGACCTCGAATTTTAAACCATGGCCCACTTAGGATTGAAATAAATGAGGGTAGAGGCTTCTCATTTCCTGCTCGGTTTCCCAGGTACACTCTTCAGTCAAATGATTCCGCCACAAAACCTTGACCATCGGAATAATTTTAGAGCGCAGCTGGCGAATTTGAGTATCCACAATCCTGACTGGCTGCTCCTCGTAAGTCAAATCTTCACTAACTTCCACATGTTGTGGTTGTAACACATGCGAAGGGTCTGAAATATACTTTCTTAACATCGATATGTGGAATACCGGATGCACGTGCGAGAAGTTCGGTGGCAAGTCTAGTTTGTATGCCACATCTCCAATTCTGCCAATAATCTCAAAGGGTCCCACATAACGAGGTGCCAATTTGCCCTTCTTGCCGAACCGCAACACACCACGCATATGAGACACCTTCAAGAATACATATTCCCCAACACTGAATTCCACGTGCTTCCGCTTTGGATCCACATAACTTTTCTGCCTACTAAAAGTTGTCTTCAGTCGCTCGCGAATAACCAGAATCTTTTCTGAAGTGATCTGAACCAATTCTGATCCTGCTAACTTCCGTTCACCAACTTCTTCCCAACATACGGGGGATCTACACTTCCGACCATACAAGGCCTCGAAAGGTGCCATTTTGATACTTGCATGAGAGCTGTTATTATACGCAAATTCGACCAACGGTAGATACCAATCCCATTGACCACCAAAGTCTATCACGCACATCCGAAGCATATCCTCTAAAGTCTGAATAGTCCTTTCTGATTGTCCGTCCGTCTGAGGATAGAAGGCCGTACTGAAGTCCAACCTGGTACCAAGTTCCTCTTGCAACTTTTTCCAAAACCTTGAAGTAAATTGCGGCCCCCTGTCAAACACTATGGAAACCGGGACGCCGTGAAGACTGACAATCCTTTCCATATACACTCTTGCATACTTAGCTACAGAGTAGGTAGTCTTTACCGGAAGGAAATGCGCTGACTTAGTCAATCGATCCACAATTACCCAAATGGAGTCATAACCAGCAGAAGTCTTAGGTAAACCTGATACAAAATCCATAGTAATCCTTTCCCATTTCCACTCTGGTATAGGAAGCGGCTGCAGTAAACCAGACGGCTTATGATGCTCTAATTTAACCTGCTGACACGTCAGACATTTGGAGACAAACTCTGCTACATCCCTCTTCATCCCGCTCCACCAATAATTTCCTTTCAAATCATGGTACATCTTTGTGGAGCCCGGATGCACGTTGTAAGCTGTATAATGAGCTTCTTCCAAAATCTCCTTTCTGAGATTATCCACATCGGGAACACATAGCCTAGAGCCCATCATGAGGGTGCCATCACCATTCATAACAAAATCATTAGCTCGACCCTGCTGCACTTCTTCCAAGATTTTCTGCAACTGCGGGTCTCGATTCTGAGCGATCCTGATTCTATCGACAAGCACAGACCTAACCCTGAAATGTGCTAACAACACACCTGATTCTAATATTTCCACCTGAAACCCTTGATCATACAGTTCATGCAACTCTCTAACCAGCGGTCTCTTCTCTACACTGACATGAGCAAGACTACCTACCGACTTCCTGCTCAAAGCATCTGCAACGACATTCGCCTTACCTGGGTGGTAGAGAATATTACAATCACAGTCCTTCAGAAGCTCTAACCACCTTCTCTGCCTCAGGTTCAAATCCTTCTGTTGGAAAATATACTTTAAGCTTTTATGATCCGTAAAAATCTCGCACGTCTCTCCATAGAGATAGTGCCTCCAAATCTTTAATGCAAAAATTACTGCTGCCATCTCCAAATCGTGGGTCGAGTAATTTTGTTCATGCTTCTTCAATTGCCTAGACGCATAAGCTATTACATTTCTATTTTGCATCAGAACACAACCCAAACCCACTCTAGAAGCATCGCAATACACCGTGAATCCACCAGTTCCAGAAGGTAAGGTCAACACCGGAGCTGAAGTCAAACAGTCTTTCAACTTCTGAAAGCTTTTCTCACAAGCGTCAGACCACTGAAACCTGACATTCTTCTGAGTCAACTTAGTCAAAGGCGCTGCTATCCTCGAAAAGTCTTGCACAAATCGACAGTAGTACCGCCAACCCTGAAAGCTTACGCACTTCAAGTTGGCCTCTGCCAATCAGTCACTGCCTCCACTTTCTTAGGGTCCACTTGAATACCCTCTTTAGACACTATGTGCCCTAGAAAAGCAACGCTTTCCAACCAGAACTCGCACTTGGAGAACTTAGCGTACAATTGATGTTCCCTCAAAGTCTGAAGTACTATCCTCAAGTGCCACGCGTGCTCCTCTTCACTTTTGGAATAAACCAAGATATCATCAATGAATACGATGACAAAACGATCCAGAAATTCCTTGAACACTCGATTCATCAAATCCATAAAAGCCGCCGGGGCATTAGTGAGTCCAAACGACATCACCAGAAACTTATAATGCCCATAACGCGTCCTGAACGCCGTCTTTGGCACATCTTCACCATGGATCCTTAACTGGTGATACCCCGATCGTAGATCAATCTTGGAGAAATACACCGCTCCCTGAAGCTGATCGAATAGGTCATCGATGTGAGGAAGCGGATACTGAATCGTCGCCTTATTCTGCAGACGCAAGGTACCATCCTTCTTCTTTCTGAGCGAACAGGCGCACCCCAAGGAGACGTACTAGGTCTAATGAAACCCTTATCTAGGAGGTCTTGCAATCGCCTCCTTTAGCTCTCTTAACTCGTACGGTGCCATTCGATAGGGCGGCAAAGAAATAGGTGTTGTACACCACGTCGATACAGAATTCTATCTCTATCAAGAATCCGTAGTTCTTCTAGAAACACATCAGGAAACTCGGAAACCACCGGAACGTCTTCGACACAACCTTTCCTTGCAGAGGTATCCCTAACCAAAGCCAAATATCCCTGGCATCCGCGGCGAAGCATCCGCCTAGCTGTAATCGCCGACACGAGATTCGTGGGAGAAGGTATCTGCTCACCTTTAAAATAGAACTCTGAGTCTCCAAGAATTCGAAAAGTCACTTGTTTCTCCCTGCAGTCCAACATGGCGAAATGCAAAGCTAACCAATCCATTCCCAAAATCACATCAATATCCATCACATCTAAAAGAGTTAGGTCAGCAACCAAATCTCGACCCTCAACAGACACCGGACACGACGGATACACGACATCGATCTCTAAGGCCTCACTTAACGGCGTAGTGACCGACATCGGGACTGGAAGCCTAACGGGCCGGACATCCAATCTTAAGGCAAAACTAGGCGATACGAAAGAATGGGTAGCCCCAGGGTCTAACAAAACTCTAGCCTCAAAATGAAAAATAAGAATAGTACCTGACACCACAGCATTTGAGGCTCGCGCATCTTAAGGAGTGAGGGTGAACACTCTCGCTTGCCCCCGGCCTGACTGTTGAGACCCTGAAGCTCGACCTTGAACCCTGCCCCCAGACCGGCCTCCTGAGGTTCTACCTCCAAAACTACGGCCCTGCTGGCCAACAAACTGAGATCCATCTTGAAAATTTCCCGGGGCTGCAGGAGAAGCTGGTCGGGTCGCACTAGCGGACAAGCTTTGTGGAAAAGCTGGTCGACTGAAGTAGCGAGGACACTCTTGAGCCATATGTCCCATCTCACCACACCTAAAACAGGCTCCACTGGATGTTAGGCACGGTTCCTGATGTGACCTGCCACACATCCGACAAGTGTCGGCCCCGAACTAGTCTTCCCCACTACCATCAAGCCCTGACCATGTCGAAATACTCGATTACTCCTCCGATTATGCCTACCCTTTCTTTGGACATGGTGACTTCTCTGTCTGGTCTGCTGGTTGGTACCGCCAGAGTAACTTCCACTACCATAGTACGGCACGACAGGCTGCGCACTAGACTGACCCTCAACCCTGGTTTTCTTCTTCCTACAATCGTCAGTCCCTTGACTAAACCCTCGTAGCGTCATCTCCATCTGCCTCGCCATGTCAGTAACTTCTAGGAAGCTGCTCCTCCTAGATTGAACCAAGGAAACAAACTCTGGGCCGAGCCCTGAAATGTATTTGCTGTTCTTCTGCTCCTCAATCCCCACAGCATAAGGTGCATACCTACTCAGCTGAACAAATTGCCTGGTGTATTCAGCCACAGATGATTCTCCCTTAACTAACCTTTCAAACCTCTCCCTATACTCCTGCCTTACACTGAAAGGGATGAAGTACTCTTCGAATCTATCTCTGAATTGCCTCCATGACAACCCATCCAGAAAGGGGCGGATATAATCTCTAAACCACTGGGATGCTATTCCCTTCAAGGAAAACCTGGCCATCTCGATGGTCCTCCTGTCGGAATACAAATCGGACGCCCTCTTTCAACCTCATCCAAAAAGTCCAGAGGGTCTCCACCGTCCCATCAAACTCCACAGTCTTAACTTGGTATACTCGGACATAGGGACATCGTTCGGATTTACGTCGGACCCACTAGCACGGCTTCACCACTGGCGACTGCTGAAAGGCTAGCAACGCTCTAAGGCCCTCTGCATCCCGGTCATCGGACACAAAAGCCTCCACTGAATTTCACCAAAGCACCATGTACCTCCCGAGCCTCGCCCCCGATCCGGTTGGGGTACCGCCGAGGCCTACCTCGCCTTCCGGTACTATGGGGTCGGGTCCGGAGGAGCTCGAGTAGAAAACTCATCTTCGCCTTCCGGGCCGATCTGCAAGAGCTCGAAAATGAACAACAAGTTATTAACCCAACAGACTCTCTCTACGATAGCGCAGATACTAGAATCAACGAAACATGCAAGGACAGACTCAATTTTTCCTAGTTTCCGCAGTAGTTTAGAAAGCTAACCTAGGTCGAAGGAAAAACTAAACCTAAGCTCTGATACCAACTTTGTCACGACCCACTTTGGGGGCCCGTGACCGGCATTAGGGAATGGGTAGGCTTAAAGCCACCGAAACCCGTAGTAAGCCTTACCAACCCGCAAATCCATATATACAATTAATCAAATATAAAGTAGTCATAATTGTCTTGCATAATAAATCATCATACTACCAACAGGAGTCAGAATAGTTATATAAATTTTAAAATTTCCTACTGCGGATACTCTAGAGTAAAAATGACAAGTATAGAAGTACAAGATAATTACAAAAGTCCGAAGAAGAAGAAGTCGGACTGTCGAATGTGCGATGGCGAAGGTCTTTAACTATCACCTGAAAAAAATTACAACTGGGAGTGAGATAAAATCAAATAATCTAGAGACTATTGCAGTCTTCACAGGAAATATTAATTATTCGAATCCATAAATCAAACCCTGAACATAAACAGAAATCATGATGTCATCATACCATAATGAAATAAATAAATAAATAAATAAATAAAAATATCTTTGTTTCTTTTCTTTTCTGGAGGAGTGGCTCAAGAGAACCCTAAACCCCAAATTCTAGTAGCCTTTCGGCTCTCTTAATCCAACAGTGGCCCCGGAGAGCAAGCTCGATCAGGTCCTTACCTCCGACTGAACACTTGAATTCCAAATAAGCCGGCGCCCGAGAGCATTGCTCGATCGGGGACCTTAACTCCGGCATCAATCGAACTCAGCCCGAGAGCAATGCTCGATCAGGGCAGACAAATCCATAATAATCTTATATCCATGATCATTACCGGTGCGCACGCGGTCCTGATGCAACCCACCAGGTGGCATGTTCTACGAAAGCCACATTTCCCAAGACACAATCATCCATTTAATAATATCATTGTATAATGAAATCGTTCAACCATATCAAATTAATGATTAACAATTAAGAGTAAAACATCAGGCAACTCAGGTGGAAAACTGATAATATTTGGAATTATTATAACATTACTGTAATAATACTCATATTATCTTCAATAATTAATAATCCAGTAAAATTATTTACGTTGAGATATTAATAACCATGTTAACATAAACTTCCAAAATAGCATATTAAGATCAGACTTAGCAATAGTGCAATGATTAAATGACTTTAACTCACAGATCTAACGCGTTCCGCAGTCCGCTCCTACGCCTCGGGTGGAGCTGGCGGGAAGGCTGAATTATCTAATAACAAAAGACATACAATTGCTAGACATTCGAAAATTTTTCCTAAACTTAGACCCTAAGGTCGACTGCCTAGAATTTAAATTGGACTCGAGGATTACTGAAAATTTGTGAGAACCTCCCTAAATTACTGGATATTTACCCCCCGTAAAACGGGTCAGGACCGCCAAAACATATCGGACATGCTGGAATTTAATAACGGGGCCACAAGAGCGCACTAATATTTTCCGACTCCAAAACACCACAATCCAAACAATTTAATTTGTTTTATTTTTAAACTACCCATCACAAGCAATTAATAGCCACACTAACTTTCTAATATTATAACAAAATTTTCGAGTCTAAATAAAATTATACCGAGTTAAAAATTAAAATATTTCAGCCTCAGGAAAACACCGGGGTCCGGTCCCCGCCAGGTGTCGAATTCAAATCGAGCGCCTACGCGAGCTCAAGTTGGGAGTCAGGAGTACAAGAGTTTTGGCCGGAAAGTGGCCGGAAGGTGGCGGATCGGGGCCGGAAAGTCGGCCGCTCACGCGACACTTCCCAAGGCCGGCAAGGATTTTCCGATGGAGGAGGGTTGCTTCCTGGGTTTTCGGGAGTGAGGAACTCGTTCCCGATGTCAGATCGCCGAAAACAAGCCGGCAAGAGAGCGAAGGCGGCCCCTTGATCTTGACAACGACGGAAAGGAGGAAAGGAAAAGGGAAGGCTGCTGCAGGCGGCGGGAAGGAGGCGGGGAGGGCAGGCTGCGTCAACTAGCGGTCGCGGTGGCGGGAGCGAAGCAGTGAGCTGGGAGGAGAAGGAAGGAAAAAGGAGGAGGAGAGGGAAGGAGAGGGAGGAAGGAAAAGAGAGAGGGAGGAGAAAAAGAGTGTTTTTTTTTTAAATATATATATATATATATATATATATATATATATATAGAATTATTATTATTACAACTAAGGGTGTTACAATTTGTTTGGTCAAATGTTGACTCTATGTCCTACTTTTTATTTTGGACAAAAATTACACTCTAAAATAAGGAGAATTTTTATTTTTGAATATGATTTAATTATTTTAATCTCCATACCCCATTTAGTCCTAATTACATGTAATGATAAAATAACTTGATTATGCTATCTTCATTCTTTTATATACTTTAATATAATTTGATTATATTTCACTTGATGGATGGTTATGGACTATAAAGACTAATGTGATTGTATTGAATGGTTAAATGTTTTAATTTTGTATTTTTGAAATAAGAACTGTGTTCCTTGCCTTTCTCTAAACTTCTCTGGGTTGTAAAATTCTTTTCTCATCCAGCTCCCCATGAATGCAGCTCAAAGTTCCTTTAAATCTTATCTAATGTTATATAGTTTTAGATTAGCTAGATATAATTTTATTTTGTAATATGGACGGAGATATGGCGCCTGCAGTGTGCGGTTTCGGGCGCGCAATCTGTAGTAATATGGCACTACAAGGCTTTTCAATCTAGTTAGGAACACGCTAACTAGTCATAGAGACTAGCGCAGAGATGGAGTCGCTAGCTAGGAAATTCTCTGGGACACTTTTACTAATTTGAAAGGCGTACTAGATTCCATAAGGAAGTTTCGTCACATCTAGAGATGGATCCGGAAGCCAACTTCCTTATTTGTATTTTAGTCTATATTTTATTATTTAACAAGCTATTCCCTATATGTGCAGCATAATATTTCTACATATCAAATATTACAAAATGTGAGGTCCACCTAAATCTAGCCCATTTTAGGTTTAGTCCAATTCCCATTTATGTTGTTAGCCTAAATTAACTATTCAATTATGTAGAAAGAGGCCCACCTAGTCTAACCCAATTACAGATTATATTTGATTACCAAATATTTAACCTAAATGGACTACATTTTCATGCCGAGGCCTAATTCAGTGATACTATTCTAGATGAGTTAATTGATTAATTAAACATGGCAAAGCCACCTAAGTCTAATTGGATTTTAATTTAAGCTGAACTACCATCTTTTCTTACCTAATGGACGATCAATTCTATACATAAGATCAAGTTTTAAGGTCTAAGTCTAGATGTCCAATTTTAGTTTACAATCATGTAATCAATTATTGACCATACATCATCAAAATAAAATAAAAAATAAAAAAAAGAAAATAATAAACCTAACTACTATAACCCTTAAAAAAACTAACAAAAACGGCTAATCTATGTCAAAATAGGCAAAAATTGTCGAAAGGGGGGCAAAATCCAAGAACAGCCAATTGGGTGATATCATAGAGCCGATCGACTCTAGGCTCCTAATTAGGCCAGTTTTGGTTTTTTGATACTTGATTCCTTATTCATTCGCGATCCATGCACAAAGAACATATAAAACGGGATGCCATGCTTTAGTTAGGCTAAATTGGGCCATATTAGAATTTAGATCACCAAATTAGGCCTTTTCATAAAAAGTAGCCTATTAGGCTTAAAGGTTGGAAACTAAAGCATAATTTATAATTGGACTAGATTAGGTGGGCGTTGTATATAATTAATTAGTAAGTTAGATTAATAACTTTGAGTATAGGCTAGGCTTTAATAAAATAGGCTAGATATAGGTGGACCTCACATGTTGTAGTGCTTAATGTGTAGAAATATTTATGTTGCATTTATAGGAATAGCCCGTTAAATAATAAAATTAAAGACATATATACAAAAATAAGGAAGCTGGCTTCCTGATCCATCTATGGATTTGTGACATAAGCTTTCTTATAGAATTGAGAAACGTCACGCATTAGTAAAAGTGTCCCGGTTACCCGGGTGGCGACTTTAATCTCTGTGCAAGTCTCTATGACTAGCTAGTATGTTCCCGATTAGGTTGAAAAGCCTTGCACTGCTGTAGTCGCTAGAGACACTTGGGTACGCACTCGAAAATACCGCCTATATTGTCATTTTATTTATTTGTTGCCTGCATTGTTTGTTGTTTTCATTGTTGTATTTTATTTATTTGTCCACATGTAGAATGTTTTATTTTCACTATTTAGAGGATTTTGAGTTTTATTTTTAGGGATTCTAACTTTTACATTATTTTTAGAGAGAGAAAGCTTTAGCAACCCAAATTCTCTCAATTTCTAGGGTTTTGTTCAAGGTTATGCAAGGAAGAAACATTAATTTCCTTATTTGTTTTCAAGAATTGAAGATCCAAGATTGAGGATCTCCCTTGCTTTTCATCTATGAATAGTTTGCAATCTTCTTTCCCTATGTTTTCTTTCTTTATTACAATGTATAATAACTAATTTCTTTACTACTTAGGTATTGATGAACACTTGTTTTACATGAATTGATTCAAGGTTTATGCAATTAGATCTTTTTCTTGAGTTGTCTTATTCCTTTTATTGCTTTATTGTCTATTTCGATTGATAAGTCGATGTCTTTATTGGATATTATTTTCATGAATTGATTAGAGATAACTTTTTATGAAGTGATCACTCTTCAGGATTGAGAATTGATTGAGATACTAGAGATAGATCTATAAAATTCTTTGGTTTAATAGTTCTTTGATCTTAATGCATGACCTAAGTGAGTGAGTTTGAGAAGAGATTCTTTTCCCTCCTCTTAGGAATTAGGGTTTAATCACTTGAGAACGCTTTTTACCTAATTTTGTAGAATGCCAATTCATCTTTTAGATTGATTTAATTGCTATTCTTTTCTTCGATTGTAAACTTGTTAGGGGTATTCTACACCTGAATAGATTCTTTCTTGATAAATCTCATTGATCACTTTTATTATTGCTTTCAATATAGTTATTTATTTGCAACAAATCAATATTCTATTTATTAAACATTAGTCAAAATTTGAACATAGTATTCATAATTAAGTCCCCGATGGAACAATACTCGTACTTATTCACTTTGTTACTTGATAAGATCGGTATACTTTGTTGTGTATGGATAGCGCGCATCACAGGTCCCTCAAGCTTCGATGGACTATGCAAACCGGGTCTACGAGGCATTGTGGGCCATGATCTTAGAGACTGCTCAAAACCATCTAGCAACTCTTTGTTCTTACTTATTTTTTGCTTTATGTATGATGCATGATATGTAATGCTATCTTATTGTTTTCTATGTGTTTGCTTAAGTAGGCGGATATGGTGATGGAATGCTTCCCAGGCTTCTTGGCATGAATAGGAGACCCAGGCACAGTGGAATGCCACTTATGCTAACTTTTATGAGGAGCGTGCTAAGTGGGCCTCAAAGAAGGTCACTTTTGAGGAAGACATTACTTGGTTGCGGACCCAAGACTTTGATCACACCATTGATGTTGTTGATTTGTTAGGCGGTGATTATAGAGATGATGATGGTGATGGTGATGATGATGGCAAGAAGCATCTTGATATGCCTTTATTTCTTTAGTTTTTAGATTTTTCCTTTATAGTCTTGCGTGATCTTATTTTTGGATACTTTTCTTTCCTATTGTATGTATTGAATTTTAGATCTTTGCTTCATTTATTCATTTGTTATTTTTACTTTGAATGGTAGTAAATTAATGTACTTTACCAATGCATTTGAAAAGAAATCACATTAAACATTGTTAAATAATATTTAATCATAAGAAATTGTTTCAAACACAAAGTATACTTGAATTTCATAAAAAAAAGGAGCTCAAACTCCATATGGTAGCCCACATTTACACTTGATGAGGCCAAACCCACGTGGGATAATGCTTAACCCACGTGACCTTAGGCTTAGTCAAGTTAGGGTAAGCTTAACCTGCATGGTCTAAGGCCTTAAAATTGACCTATAAAGGGTCCAGCATTACCTTTTTAATTCATTTTTCATCTCCATTCAGTCCAAATCTCTATGAAATCACGAGCAAGCTTCTTTTGCTATTTTTCAACCATTACTGAAGAGTATCTTTAAGGATGTCTGGCTGACACTAGGACCTTCATTGGCTTGTCTCAGAATTTTTAGAGATGTGAGAGTCGATCCCGCTTTCCTCCATACAACTCTGAGTTTTTGGGATGTGGACAACCATGTGTTTCACTTTAGAAGCTTAGAAGTTTGCACTATATGGGAGGAGTTTGCCGCCATTCTGGACGCTCCTGCACAATCCACGGACACAATAGTCTTACCCTCTATAGAGCCACCGACACCTCGAGAGGTTACAAGCTTCTTCGACCTTTCCATTCAAAGTTTGGTGGGGCATTATAGAGGGCTCAGACTTGACCTTCTATCTCTGGTGAGGTTATTAGAGTTTGCAGGTCCTACCACACTAACTTGGTAGATGGTTTGGCATTTCTGCTTGACAATCCAATTCTTGCTGGTGTGAGAAGACGGTCTAGGTAACTCGAAGATTGTGATCTTGCTTCGTCAATCGGTTGGCGCTACTACCCTGGTCCCACTCATCCTAGTAGAGACCCTAGTGAGATTAGACTGAGTTTGAAGGGGTCAGAGCAATTTGCTTCAAGGCAGTTTGATCATCTCAAGATATTTTATCTACTCCATATTTGATATTTATTTATGGCTTTTATGCTCTAACTTTTATCGAGACTGCCCATTTCTGGGTTTTCAGCGTAGCAAGCCTGTCTTAGTTTTTGCCTAAGTCGCTTGTTAAGGTTTTTGACCTAGCAAACTTGCTTTTTACTCTTTTTATTCATTCATTTTTTTCTTATCTTTTTTTCTTCCTTTTTTCTTTAGATATGGTTATAGGAGAGACTGAACCTCATTACTTTTCTGCGTAAGCCCTAATGAATTATGTGCATAACACTTCTTGAGTCGCGCATACTAGCAACCTGCCAGCAACTATGCCGAGTGGTGGGAGTGGATGAGTGCTTTTTCTCATGAGGAGGTGCATTGTATTTAGTCCTAGTAGTGTCTGACTCACATCACCATGCAGACCTATACCTCATTCGTTGCACTTTCAAGGCTAGATTTCAACTTATTTTATACCCCTTCCAAACTTGTCCGTTAGTATGGAGGACTGTAGAGGATTCCCACTATTCTGCCACAATTTAACCCAGGATCTATCTTTGCTCGATTCTTAGGCCACGTTCACAACACTTGGTGCCGTTGGACCATTCTTCGAAACTTGCCGAAGCTGAGTGATTTTGCCGTGGATGAAACTTATAGAACTTGAGTAGCTGCTCAAGTACATTGATGTTTAGCATTGCTGCAGTATTGTTCCTATATTAGTCAATGACTAGGGATTAGAATAGTAGAAAATTAAAAAAAATGAAATTATTGTATTTGCTAGATGTTATTTGAATATTGCCAAACATGTTGATTTAAAATCTCAAAAAGCATATTCTCATAATTTACAGTTCTTGCTATTAATTAGTTTAACCAAATTACATCTTAAAAAATGTTGGAAATAGCCTAACTCGTGATAGTTAGCCCCTTTGAGTTTTCTAACTAACGAGCATTATCTCTCCTTTAATTCGGTTCTTATTTTTGCCTAAGGTGCCTTTCGGTTTTCACCTTAATGAACGCCCTAACTTTTGCTTGGACGTTCCTTTATAGTTTTTCAATCCAATGGGCTTGTTTTATTTTCTCTTCTTTTATTTATTTATTTTATTATATTTAATATCATTTGGGCCTGTCTATGTTGACTGGTTTGCTAAACTCATTGCCCTCAATATCTGATAATATTGCTGCTCCTTTGGAGAAGATCTTCTTAACAAGATACAGGTCTTACTGGTTAGGCCAAAATTTACCCAAATGGTCTAAATTTATCATTTTTCCCTCTTTAAGGACTAAATCATCCATTGTTAAGGTTTGAGGCTTGGCATGCTTGTCAAAAACTCGAGCAACCCTTTGTTAGTACAATTGTGTGTGCTACATGGCTCTCATTCTGGTTTCATCAATCAAGTTGAGCTGATTGTATCAATCTCTTGCCCATTCAGCCTCGGGTATCTCAACTTCCATCATTACTCTCAATGACTTGATCTCAACTTCTATTGGCAGCACTACTTCCATTCTGTAGACTAAGGAGTAGGGAGGAGTCCCATAGTAGTCCGATAACCCCATAAGGCGTATGGCAATTTCTCTGCCTATTCTCTTGACCCTCTGTATATTTTAGCCAACATCTTCTTTACACTCTTATTGGCAGCAACTACAGCTCCATTCACAAATGGCCTATATGGAGAAGACTTATGATGTTCAATTCTGTACTTTTTTATCATATTCTTAAACTGTCTATGGAACTGAATCCCATTATCAAAACACTATGTGATGTGGTAGGCCATACTAGCATATTAGTTTTTTCTCTACAAACTTAGCCATGTGCTTTAACCCTATCTTGGTGAAGGATTCTGCTTCTAATTACTTTGAGAAGTAGTCTATTGCCATTATAATGTATCGATACTTGTTGCTAGCAGGTGGCTTGATTTCTCTTAGGATGTCTATTCCTCAACCGAGAACAGCCACAAGGACTTCATTGTGTCTAGCTTAGATGGTAGAAGATGCATCAGATTGCCATGAACTTAACACTAATGGCATCTCCTAGCAAATCGACTATAATTAGCAAGCATGGTAAGCCAAAAGTATCCTTACTTTATCTCTAGTGGAGTCACCACTATGCGCACCCAAGTGTCATTAATGACTACGGTACTATAAGGCTTTTCAACCTAATCGGGAACATGCTAACTAGTTACTAAGATTAGCACAGAGATGAGAGTCGCTACTCGGGTAATCACCGGGACACTTTTACTAATGAGTGGCGTTTCTCAAATTCTATGAGGAAGCTTACGCCACAAGTCCAAAGATGGATGCAGAAGCCAACTTTCTTATTTGTGTATATTAGTCCTTAATTTTATTGTTTAACAAATCATTCCCTATAAATAAAGCAATTCATACACAGGCATACCAAATAACAAACATAATTTACTTAGGTCTAGCCTATTTTATTCAAGCCTAGCCCACATTAGAGTTGTTAATCTAATTTATGAATTAATTATGTATATAGCCCACTTAGTCTAGCCCAATTACAAGTTATACTTTTGATTTCCAACCTTTAGGCCTAATGGATTACTTATTATGATGAAGCCTGTTTTTTGTGAACCTATTTCTAATTTAGCCCAATCCTAACTAAGATATACCAAGGCCCATTAAGTCTACTTCAATTTTAGAGTTTAAGCCCAATTAATATTGATTGGCCTAATGTAATATAATTTTCATGTTGGGTCTGATTTTAACCTAAAGTCTACATGTTCATTTTTTTAATTAGGTAGTCATTTTACAATAATTTATTTTACATTAAGCCATGAGATAAACAAAAATAAAGAGCAGAAATATGAACCTAACTTATTACAACCCAGCCTACAACTAAAATTGCAAGGAAAAAGCAGTAAAATCTAATACAATACACAAAACTGATGCAAATACATCAAAACTCGTAAAATCCAAAAATTTGGAAAAAAAGGTGTAGAGCCTATTGGCATTAGACATAGAGTCGATCGGCTCAACACAGAGCCAATTGGCTCTGCATTGAGGCGATCGACTCTAAGGTATCCAGGCTGACATTTTCGACTTTCAGTGTATTCCTCCCGTCCCCAGAGCCGATTTTAACATGCATAAAAAGTGAAAAATAATTAGAATATGAAAGAAATAAAGTAAAAATGAAATAGAAATAATAGAAATCAATCGATTGAATCAGAAATCCTAAAAACTAATACAAAAACCCAGAAACTGAAAAAGAGCACAGTAAATAAAGATAGCAGATTAATCACATAATCTTAATAAATATATTTTGTTACAAAATCATAATAAAAATAGACATTTAATCATATAATCCTATGCATGTGTTTAATTAAATTTAAAATCCTAATATTGGCAATATTATCATATTCAAAATCCTAATGTTCTTATTGTTAGATTTCGAAACCCAATAAATTAATAACATGCAGATTCATAAGAATAAAACAGTAAAAGTAACCATAATCATGTTTCTAAGAAAAAACATAAAAAATATATAAAAAAAAGGAAACTAGTTTAGGATGATGTTGATGATAATGGATGCATGTTGGAGGAACTCTGAGGTTGTCACCATAGTTGATGGTTTTGCGAATCTCAAACGATGAAGATGCAGTTGAATCGAAGATTGGTTAGGAATCCAGTGCTGGATGTGGTGTTGAGAAAGCTTCTGTCGACTTAAAAAAAGATTTCCAAAAAAAGTTCGTACTTAGTGGCCTTCTTTCTTAGTGACTTAAACCTTCTGCCTAATGATGAACGATAGTTTTTTCAATTGATATTAACTTATGTTCTCTCTTGTTGTCTCTTAGTTTTTCCTCATTTTTAAAATTTCTAGGCACCTCTTTCTATTTACAGAGGTAAGGTTTCAAAGGAAACCCTAGAGATGGGATAATCTTTATTATTTTTCAAAAAAGGATGATAAATATCCAAAATTAATTCTTTAAAATTTGAATAATTATCATTAAAAAATCTATGTTTATCATCAAAATTTATCTAGAATCTATATCTAGATGTAAAATCACTAAGAAAAAAATGACGTCGAAGCTAAAATTCCTAATCGACACGGTGTAGAGTCGATTGGCTCTACACAAGGGAAGTTTGGAAAAAAATTATAATTAAATCCTTGATCTTGCAAAATCCATCGTTTTGATCCTCAAACTTTATTTTTCTTGACAATTAACTCCAAATTGATTTTAGAAAGATAAATTTGGCTGAATTAACCTCAACCCTAACCTCAAATTCCCCCATCCTTCATCTTTTGAGACCCGAGAGGACAGTAACTTTCATAATAGGATTTTTCGTAATTCCGTTGATATCTAGATACAGAAAATGGATGCTGACAATGATAACATATTATGGTAATGTCAAACGTTTGATCAATATCCAATGATTAATATATAATTCTTAATCAAACATCGACTATGAATAAAGTTTAAGAATGTATATAATAAGAACCTCATCATTATAAACTTGCTTTATAATTTTTCTTATATTTGTGTTTACATTCCATGATGTTCATCTTTAATGATCTGGATTACTTCTAGATAATACTATGACTATTCGTAGTATGAGAAGTCGAATAGTGCCTTCAATAAAATTGTATCTCTTCAATTGTAAAGTAAAAATTAACATAAATCATCTGACAACTCCTTGTCTTTAAGGTATACTCTAGCAGATTTATACCAAATCTTTATAAGAAAGGATATTTAATATAGTGAACTTAGAAAATCCTAATACAAAATTTCTAGAATCTCTAAATTTATGCTTTATAAGTGCAGAGTTTGTTTCTATAAATATAGCTTCTTAATATTCCCTAGTTCTTTTAGTAAGTATCTTTATAGGATGCATGTGATTTATAAGGTATTCCCTTGCTATCTTGGCAGGGTCTTTAGCTAAGTCTTCATTTTCTACTATTACTATACTCTTACTAGATAATTCTACTAATGGAGATTTTTCAATATTTGGAGTAAAAAAGGTGTATAAAACTATACCAAATGTGAAAAAATATATGGTGTTATAGTATTATACCGGGGTATGGTGTTATAGGATGAGATAAATTATATGGTGTTATATTGTAAGATGAGTGCTGAGAGATTGATGATGATGATGAGATTAACCTTGAATTATATGATAGTCCATTTTTTCTCTGCAAGAATTCTCTAGTTAGAAAATTAGACAATAAATTAGTTTCACCCTTTATATACTCTATAAAAAATTAAATGTTGATAATATGGCTTCCTAACAAGCAAATATTTATTTAGAAGCTAGATTTTTTACATCTTTTTGTAAAACTTCTTTAGCAGCTTTACAATCAATTCTTAATAAGAATTATTGATTGGACAATTCTGCTTCAAATTTATTATTGTTAACTATATTTAGTTAATTTGTTAGTATAGAGATAAGTATGTATAAGCTGTAGTAGTTAGATGTTATTCTAATTGTATTTTTGATAAGGTTGCTTGTTACGTAAGTAGTTAGAAGTTATCCTTGTAACAAACTTCTGTATATATTCAGGTTGAATGAATAGAGAAAAGCGACGGAAATTAATCAATTATTAGGGTTTCATTACTCACATGGTATCAGAGCAACTGCTCACCATACTGAAAATAAATTTTTTCAAATCAAAACTGAATCCCTAAACAGAATTATGAGTACAGAAGATCCACCTCATACTCAAATCACGAATCCGTCTTCAAATCAAATTATCATTCAACAAGATAATGTATCATTCCCTACCAGTGTTATACTGGACGAATCAAATTATTCTCTATGGTCACAGCTCATGGAGATGCGTATTGGAGCACGAAATAAAACTGGGTATTTAACTGTATCGGAAGCGAAGCCTTTAACTATAGATACGAGATACTCTACCTGGATAAATGAGAATCAAAAGGTAAAGAGCTGGCTGATTGATTCGATAATACCTTCACTGATGCAACGTTTCATCAGACTTCCTACTGCCAAAGATGTTTGGGAGGCAGCAACAAAAACATTTTACGATGGAACTGATGAAACGAGGTTATTCGAATTGAATCAGAAGTCTTTCGCAATCAAACAAGAGGGCAGACCATTGCCTACGTATTACTCTGAGTTGATGGAAATCTTCCAAGAGATAGATCATCGTACTCAGTCACATGAAGGTACAGTGGATGGAGTAGTAGCGTTGCATTCTGCCATGGCAAGGCTACGCGTGCATATTTTCCTCAGTGGGCTTGATTCAGACTTTGATCAAGTCCGAGGTGAGATTCTGCGCAAAGACCCTAAACTTGATTTAGAACAAACATATGCTTATGTTCGAAGAGAAGATCAACAACGTAAGACAATGTGAGGAACAAATGCAACTATGGAGCCTACTGTATTTCAGGTTCGACAGAATTATGGAAAAAATAGGAAAAATGGAGCTGGAAAAAATAGTAACTTGCTGTGTGAACATTATAGAGAGACTGGTCATACTAAACAACATTGTTATGAGATCATTGGGTATCCAGATTGGTGGGACTTTACAAAGAAACCTAGGAAGAAGGCTGTTGCAAAGACGGTTACAACTCATACAAATGGAGGAGAATCCAGAGATGGTGAAAATCCTACTGCTCACGTTGCACTAGCAGGAAGTATTGGTAAGAATACTCCATCTACTCTATTAAGATCGAATACTTAGATAATAGACACAGGTGCATCTGATCATATGGTATGCAATTCTGATCGAATTCATTCTTTCATTCCATCCTCTCATTCTACCGTGTCAACAGCAAATGAATCCGAATGTATTGTTAGTGGAGAAGGATCCATTATTCTTTCAAAAAATCTAAATTTAAAATATGTATTGATTGTTCCTACACTGTCTTGTAACTTACTCTCGGTTGGACAAATAACCTCGTCTCTTAACTGTACTATAACTTTCTGGCCTTCATATTGTGTTTTTCAGGACATCCTGATTCAGGAGACTCTTGGTTATGGTGTTAAACGAGGCAAACTTTATTATCTAGACTTGACCGAGACAGGAGGGAAGAAAATAAGTGAGGTTTACATGACTGAAAGCTTAAGTAATGCAATGGAAAGAATTTGGCTATGGCATCGACGCCTTGGACATTTGTCATTTAGTTATTTGAAAAAATTAAAACCTGAATTGTTTGTTAATTTGGATGATTCCGTGTTTAATTGTGATGTCTGTGAACTTGCTAAAAGCCATTGTGCTACTTATTTGCCTAGTTTTAATAAAAGTACTGAACCATTTGCTGTTATACATTCTAATGTTTGGGGTCCTGCAAAAATTCCTCCATTATCAGGTGCTAGATATTTCGTAACTTTTATAGACGAATGTACTCGTATGACTTGGATAACCTTACTTTGGAACAAAAGTGAGGTAAGTAAAGCTTTTTGTGATTTTTGGAATTTTATTAGAAATCAATATCGTACATCGGTTTTAGTCTGGCAAACCGATAATGCAAAGGAATTTATGGATAGTCATTTAAGTAATTTTTTTAACTAAGAATGGTATTCGACATAATACCTCATGTACTTATACCCCTCAACAAAATGGATTAGCGGAACGTAAGAATAGACAAATTTTAGAAGTAGTTAGGGCATCTTTATTTGGAGCAAACATGCCTAGGTTGTTTTGGGGAGAAGCAGTAAAATCGACAGTGTATTTGATAAATCGAACCCTGTTGAGTGTCTTAAATTTTCAAACTCCCCAGGCCAAGCTACATATGTTCTTTAGAATTCCTCATGAATCAAATATGGAACCCCGTATATTCAGTTGCACTGTTTTTACTCATGTCCCAAAACCACTTCAGAATAAATTAGAACCCCGAGCTGTTAAGTGTGTGTTTGTAGGGTATTCTGATTCTCAAAAGGGTTACAGATGTTATGAACCTAATCGAAAAAAAATGTATGTCAGTTTGGATGTTACATTTAGAGAGTCTGATTTCTTTTACTCGCAGAATTCTATTCACCAGGGGGAGAGTGTGAGTGAGAGAAGTGTTTCAGATGTTTCAGAATTTGTAAAATTTGATAGTTGTGATAAGGCTGACAGTGAAGAAGTGGAGAGACAAATGATTGTGGATACAGATAGGAGAAGTAATCAAAATTGTGGTGACACTTAGAGAAGGAGTCAAACAGGAACAAGGGCATTTGAGTTCGCCTATTTTAACACCATTTCCAGAGGAAACTGAACCTCAGGTCAGTTCTCTTCCTACTATTTTTGAAAATCTTGATACTTCCTCTTCTCTTCGGGATGGAGACATTAACTTAAATGATTCTATTTCAAGATATCCACAAAGATCGAATAAGGGTATTGCTCGAAAATAATATGAACCGAATCTTAAGTCTAATGTTAAGTATCCTATTTGTAATTATGTTTCGCATAACCATTTATCAGATTATTATGCACTTAGCACTAGTGAATTATCCAGGATTGCGATTCCTAATAGTGTGCAGGAGGCAATGCAAGACTTGAAATGGAAAGAGGCGATGGAGGAAGAGGTGAAAGCCCTAGAGAAGAATGCAACATGGGAGTTTGTGAAATTACCAGAGGGGAAGAATACGATTGGCTGTAAATGGATCTATACAGTGAAGCTTAAGGCGGATGGGAGTCTAGACAGTGAAAGCGAGGCGGTGGCGAAAGGATTTACTCGGAAGTATGGAATTGACTACCGGAAACGTTTGCACTGGCGAAACTTGGTACAATTCAATCGATTTCTATTGTAGCAACTAAAGGATGGGCATTAAGACAATTTGATGTAAAAAATACTTTTTTACATGGTGATTTGGAGGAAGAAGTATATATGGATGTACCACATGGTATTAAGTTACTAGGATCAAATGTAGACAAAGTATGTAGGTTGAGGAAGTCCTTGTATGGGTTAAAACCATCACCGAGAGCTTGGTTTGGTAAGTTAACTGTTGCTATGAAGAAATTTGGGTACAAACAAAGTGAATCTGATCACACTTTGTTTGTGAGAAGAAATAGATATGATTCTGACACTAATAGTTTATGTGGATGACATGGTTGTAGCGGTAATGATAATGCAGAGATAGAGAATCTGAAGGAAAACTTGGCTTCCGAGTTCGAATTAAAAGACTTGGGAGAGCTGAGGTATTTTTTGGGCATTGAAGTGATAAGGTCGAGTGATGGCATATCTTTGTCGCAGCGTAAGTATGTGCTTGATCTGCTTGAAGATACGGGTATGCTGGGATGTAAACCCTATGATACTCCCATTGAGATGAACCATAGGTTAGGGATTTTTTCTAATCAAATTGCTGCGGATATTGGGAAGTATCAAAGGTTAGTAGGCAAATTAATTTACCTATCGCATACCAGACCTGACATTGCCTATGCAATTAGTGTTCTTAGTAGATTTATGCATAATCCTAGTAATAAACATATGAATGCTGCATTTCGAGTCTTAAAGTACTTGAAGGGATCTCCTGGGAAGGGACTATTTTTCTCAAAAAGCGATAATTTGAAGGTTGAAGGGTATATAGACGCTGATTGGGCAGGTGATATTACAACCAGGAGGTCGACTTCAGGCTATTTTACCTTTGTTGGTGGGAATTTGGTGACATGGAAAAGCAAGAAACAGAAGGTAGTTGCAAGATCAAGTGCTGAGGCAGAATTTAGAGGAATGGCTCATGGCGTGAGTTGTTAAGGATTATGCGTGTATTGAATGAATTGGGTATGGTGTTTGAAAAACCAGTAAAATTATTCTGTGATAATAAGGCAGCAATAGAGATTGCTCAGAATCCTGTACAGCATGATCGTACGAAACATATCGAAGTGGACAGACATTTCATAAAGGAGAAGCTAGACGAGAAAGTACTTTCATTTCCGTTCGTGAAGTCTAAGGATCAGTTAGCTGACGTTCTTACAAAAGCTGTGTCGAAGAAGGAGTTTTTTGATGCCATTAACAAGTTGGGCATGACAGATTGTTACTTGCCGACTTGAGGGGGAGTGTTAACTATATTTAGTTAATTTGTTAGTATAGAGATAAGTATGTATAAGCTGTAGTAGTTAGATGTTATTCTAATTGTATTTTTGATAAGGTTGCTTGTTACGTAAGTAGTTAGAAGTTATCCTTGTAACAAACTTCTGTATATATTCAGGTTGAAGGAATAGAGAAAAGCGACGGAAATTAATCAATTATTAGGGTTTCATTACTCACAATTATTGATAAAACTATAGCTAAGATTTTTTTTTATATATATACAGTATAATATTTTTATGAGTATCATTCTATATTCTAGATGTGTATCTAACTAACTATTCTATTTTTTTAAATACCACCATAACCTAATTTAGAGGCATTTATCTCAACTATTTTATATGTAGAAGAATTTGTTATATGTGCACATAGTATTTCTTTAAGTTTCCTTTTTATAATTTGTACAACCTGAGTATGATTTTCCGTCCATTCCAGAGGGTTGTTCTTTAACCTATCGTATAGAGGTTTACAATCATTTGCTACATTCTTATGAAAATTTAATAAATAATTTAAACTTCCTAAAAATATTTGTAATTATTTTTTTATCAATAATCCTATTGGTACTATTGTGCCTTTATATATATTATAACCAAGAAATCTAACTTTATTGGCAAATAGTTTCATTCTCTGCAGAAACTACTAATCCTGCTTTAATGATAATTTTTTCTAAATATATTCAAATGTTTCAATATTGTTCTATAGAAGATAAATATATTAGTACATCATCAATATAGACAATTATAAAATCACTATAAGGATTAAATATACCATTAATAATATATTGAAATTCAAATGGTACATTCTTCAATCCAAAAGATATCACATTCTATTTATAATATCCAAACGAGACATTAAAAGTAGTTTTATATTTATCATTCTCATCTATGTATATTAATCAATATCCAAACTTCATATCAAACTTAGAAAATATTTGATGCATTATATAATCGGCCTATAAAGTCTTTCTAATTAGGAATAGGATATCTAACCCATCTTAAAGCTTTATTTAATGGTTTATAATTTATAACAAGTTTGAGGACTCCTCTTTCTATTTCTGCATTTTTATGTACATAAAAAGCATAGCAACTCCAAGGAAAATAACTTTCCCTTATAAATTTTTTTACTTTCCAAATCTGATATTTGTTTTCTGCAATGTTTCAATAATTCTTTTTTTTTCTTTTCATTTAAACAGGTTTTACTTTAGTGGGAATCATTCTTTCATTAAAGTTAGCTTCACATAGGAGCTCTACTAAGTGTCTTTTTTTTCCCAAAAAGCACTAGGAATTTTAGCTCATACTTATTTTTCTAGAATAGCTTTAAATGATTGTATATCTTTTTGTAACTGGAGATCCTTTAATTTTTTTCTCTATTGATTTATGATGTATTTCTATTTTAAGTGTCATTAAAAAACTTTCTTTTAATGAAAGTTGAGTTTTTACTTGATTTATGGAGGTTTATTGTGGTTCATCTATAAATTAAAAATAATAGGTGTTCTAAACTTACTTATTGATAGGCTATTTATGTAGCTACAATCTAAGGCAGTGAACCTATCGATACAGACTAGCATTAACAGCGAGTATTAAGGTCGTATTCTCGGGAAAGGGTGATCCTAGAACTACTGTAGCGTATTATGATATCTAACCTTAACAAAATTGATGAAGTTATTATTCTATGATTAGATGCAAGCAAAGTGATTAACTAAGTTTCAAACAGTCTGAAAGGATTTCGTGAAACAATCAAAGGAAAAAGCAAATCTAAGAGGACCTATGCTAGTTGGATTTTAGTGAAGGTAGAGATTATATTGATTACCAATTGCGATTACCCGTGAGCGGATTCTAAATTGAATTCGATTTTCCTCTCAAGAACATCGAATCCTTAAACCTAAGAACCTAAACAATGGAATGTCTTCCTAACGATTGATTTTAGGTTAGCCTTAAGATTAAATTCACCACTATTAAGAGTTGTTAATTCTTAATCCAGCTAGTCAATTACCCTTATCTCTAAGTGATCATTAACCAGTTCTTGCTATTCAAATTCCCAATTGCTAAATGAACTTCTCAGTCACATAAAGCAATCTAAATACCACAACTCACAAGGTCTCATGAATAATGTGATTTCTCATTAATAATGAAAGCAAGAAGAAATAAGCATTGATAATTAAAACCTCATAAACATTAAATGCTATCCAACAACATAGGAACCCCAATGGGTTCAACAATTCTAGCTACTCATGCTAATAAGCAACACAAAGTAAGGAACAAATACAGAAAAGCAATCTGAAAGCATGTACACCCTTCTTCTACAAGTCGGTTGAAAAGCCTAAATCCTCAAATCTGAATGATGAACCCTAAATTGCCTCTTGAATGCCTCCACATCCACTCTTGATCTTCAATGTAATGTTTAAACCAATGGAATCCTTCCTTCAATAGGTGAAATAGTCTCTCAAAGTCGAATATCGAAGTCTGAAAAAGGGTGGCTCGTGCATGTATGTCAAAAATCAAGTCAGAAAATCGAACCCTAGCCAAACAATTCAAATTTGCCTATATAATTGTCCCAACACAGCCATGGTCAAGTCCGTACTGGTCAACATGGGTGAAGTCCAGGCCGTGCTGAACTTCCTAGTCCCGCAAATAAAGTCTTCTTCCTGGTCATGCCCTCGCCGGTGCTGAGCCACCACAGGCCGTGATAGAGGCTGTGATGGCCTTGAAAATCATGCTAAAATGACACTCTTGAGGGTCAAGTGTTGATGGTTCAGCACGACGAGAGTCCAGGTCGTGCTCAACCTTGAATTGGTAGCCCTTGCTCAATTTTGAAGGATTCTCGTCTGTATTTGCACGTATTTCCCTCGACTACTGGTAATGTCCATCGATAATCACCTGAAACATGAAAGGAACCAAAACACAGGTGATTCTAGCATAAAACAAGATAACTATACAAAAAAATGGAGGTAATTGGGCATATAAACATGTATCAAACAATGCATATCAAATCACTCCACACTTAAGCTTTTGCTTATCCTCAAGCAATCAATAACTCAATACATATACAAGCAACAATCACCCCTCAAATCCATGCTAAAGTTCACAACTTAACCTTATTCAACATATAAAGAATGAAACTCGAGTAGCTAAATAAATCATACACCTTCAAAGAAGAACTATAGTAATACCATCTCGAAGTATAACTTATATAACAACTCAACATTAAAGACCAGGAACCATTACCTTACAGGAATCTCTCAAATCACTCATAGTGTTTATAGGTAAACAAGAAAATTCCCTCAATATAGCTGCACAAAACCTATTTACCACAAGCTTGCTCATAAATCTCATCTTCGCTACTGCGAATAAATGAATACCAAAATCAAAGGGTCTTTACAAGGGTTGAATATGGCTAAGGTAAAGGTAAGAATATTTGGATAGAAGTGTAAAGTATACTGAAAAATCATGTAATTATTTAGAAATGGTTCAGGAGCTGAATGCCAAAACATAAAAAATACTCACTAAGCCTTATTTGAAGTAAAGGATGCTCACAAGAATTAAATCCAAAAGAGTTAAGAAATAAGTTAGAAATTTTTTTCTTTTTCTTGTTCTTTCTTTTAGCATATATATATATTCCACAACAGCTTACACAAAGGCTGCACGATTAGTGACATAAACAACGAGAACAATTATCCAATTTGGATTGAAGGGAGAATCAAAGAATGATTAAAAAGACTAAGTGAATTTATAACAAAATTAGGCATTATGATTCCATAAAAGAAGAAACAAAACACATAATTATTCAGTATACAGGGTGAAAGAAAAGATAAATGTATAGAATGGTGTATGTGTAGTTTATAGGTGCAAATCATGAAGAAAAGGTTAAGGCTCAAAACTGGCTGACTAATGGAAACAAAGGGTAGGCTTTTGGCCAGATGTGGTGAATCCTAAGTAGTCCAAATCATCTAATGGTATTCAAAAGTTCATGTAACCTCAACAAGTATTACAGACAAGTTCTAGAAACAACATTAAGTACAACGCACACTCAAACAAGAAAAACCATGAGCACAATTTGCAATGGATGCTCAAATTTTGTTACAACAACTCACGTTTGAAGTGGCTAAAATTTACAATTGGTTCCCAGACTTATCAATTGAATCATCACATAAATTGTATAAGAGATTGGCATAATCAAAGTTCAAAGATGAAGGTTGTAAATTTGCAAGGAACTCAAGCAACACCAGTTTAACCCGGCCAAAATGACATATTGAATATAGTGAAATTGCTTTCCAAGAACAAAAATCGAGAGGGACAATCAATTACTAGTGTGTGAATTAAGTCATTAATTACAAAAGAATAAACTAAGCTTAAATGTCATGAAGAACCTAGGTCCTAACATCCTGAGAATAGTCCATTATCATTGCCTAAAAAATCAAGGGGTAATAAAACCAAAGATACTCATCCCACACTTAAGTATAACACTGCCCTCAGTATTAGGAAAATAAAATCGGGTATATAACATAGCTAGCACATAAGAAGAGTGAAGATCATATTAAATGTACATAGCATAAAGGCAAAGTAAAGTGTTCCACTAAAATAACATAAGATGAAAGAAAAATGAAAGACAATAAATAAAATGAAAATGCAAAAAGAAATGAAAATAAAATAAAATAAAATAAAATAAAATAAAAATAAAAATAAAGAAAATAAAAATAAAAAGGAAAAGGAAAAGAAATATAACACAAATTTTTTGTCATTGCTGGTAGTCTGCCGAAGGCACATCCTCACTAGCTGGATCAGTTGGAGGGTGAGGAGTAGGGGAAGGCACTGGAGAAGGGGGCAGTGGTGGTGGCACAGGATCCATAAAGCAACTTGCTAGATCAAACTCCATATCATCGATGAATCGATAATTTTGTGCTCCGGATTCCGCCATCTTTTGTATCTACTCTGCCATTAGGTCCGTCTGGTGGCCTGCCTATCTAGTCCATGCATAAGCTGCTGGAGCATATCATTTAACCCCTAGAATTGTGCCCTATTTTCATCTTGAAATTTTCCAAACTCCTTTCTCTGCTGCACAAACTCAGTATAGTGTTGCTACTGTAAATCACAAAGTCGATCTAGTCGGTTAGCCAAAGCACTAATCTGAGCACTCGATGTCCTTGGAGAATAAGAAGAGGAAGCTCTAAATGTAGGCATAAATACTCTGGTTGGGTTGGGAATCCTAACATCTGGAATTTCAGTCGTAGGGTCTTAGGCTCCTCGAGCTGTTATCTCTCTAGCCTTCTTGACTATTGCACTAACGAGCCTGTACTCAATGCCATGTGGGTGACGAGTGGTCGTGATCATCTGCATGTTGATCATCCGTCTAATCCCTAATGGTGTCATGTCACCAATCTGAGAAAGCTCGGACAGACAGTCATCTAGTACATCCAGTCTCTTGGCTAACCTAGTCATATATGGGCCAAAACAGTAGTGCATCTTCTTCTAGGTGTCGACTATGAAGGAATGGACTTGACGAGCCAACAAATATCCCATGTCAAGCTTCTTATGATGTTGCATAGCCCAGAGAATGAATACATCGGTCTGTATGACCACTCCAAAACTATCTCCTCGGCTTATAATAGTGTAAGCTAACAATGTATGAAGATAGTGGAGATGATTCGGAAGGCTAGACGCCTTAAACTTGCTAGGGTAGTACAATTCTAGCCTGAGTACTAATGAATCCCACATGGTGTCGTACAAGATTGGGTTGATGTAGATGCATCCCTGATACTCCTCGCCTGAGGTCTTCTGCTCAGTCTATAAACCCAAATGCATATCAAATTGTGAAACTAACATTGAGAACTCCCTTCCTCCAAGCCTAAAGTAAACTGCATCAGGCTAATGCCAGTTTGTTATCTGTTGCTATAGGAAGAAGGTGCTGAGGAATTCAATGGTGAGGTCGCGGTACGTAGGCTCAATGATGTCGAAGAATCGTGCATAAGGCAGTGTGTCAAACAGTGCACGAACATCCTGAGCCAATCCCACTCTCTCCAGGGATACAAAGTCGATGCATCGTCCGACCATTACTTGCTTCAATCTTATGACTTGGAAGCGGCTCTCGTTATCAGCATTCTGAAATGTCCATAACGGATGTCAACCAGGTGCGGGTGGATTTACAGCTTGTGTTCTTCATGCTCAGACTAGTTGCTGTTGTGGTGGGGTTGCTGGTGCTGGTACTGGTGAAGGTGAAGGTGATGTGGAAGAAAAAGTTCCCTCGTCACGCGAGCGCTTGCTAGTAGCGTCGCATTGCGATTGCTTTCGACGGGATTGATCTCGGTCCCTCATATTGCCTAATACGGTCAATCATTAGTATTTGAACAAGAAATCTAATTAACATAAATTATACCGAAAATTTAGCAGCACAACGACTATAATTTGATTAATATAAAACTTTAGGCTTAAGACTAAGACTAAAGCCTCAAATTTCTGTAGAAAACCAATTCACAATGGCATTCCAGCCCACATTATTACGCACCAAATAAAGATAATTTACGCTATTAATTTATCAAAATAGAATACCATAAATTAACTTTACTGCTATCGAACCCACACTTAGCATGTCATTATTCAAAATCACACAAATATAGCAACTAATCTGAACTAAATATAATCCAAATCAAACTTAAGGAGTGTAAATAAAAATAAAATAAAATAAAACAATAAACAAATCAAAGCAATAAATATTGACAACTCTTATAGCATATCAAAATATTCTAAATAATAAAAAATACATAAAAAATAATTAAAAAATCAAATTTAACCAAATAAAAGTAAAAGACGAAAAAAATTACTTGAAATTACGGAGACAGGTAAGAAAAATTGAGAAGAAGAAGAAAAGCACCTTAGAACTTTAGAGAGGGAAAAATTGGAGGAGGTTTAAAATGGCTTGCTTTTATAGTCACGAGGGTCAGCATGGGCGAGGGCATGGCCGTGCTGAACCCTAAAGCATCCTCCATGTGCAAGTTCACCACGGGCGAGGGCGTGGCCATGATGGTCAGCACGGCCTGGTGTTACCGCCCGTGGTGCCTTCGGAAGCCGCGGTGGATGGTCGATTTTGAGTGTAAGCTATGTACATGTCCATCACGGGCTAGGGCACGGCCTAGTGTTGCAGCTTGTGGTGGCCTCGGAAGTCGTGGTGGACGGCCAATTTTCCAAACTCTTTATGTGCATGTTCATTACGGGTAGGACTCTAGCTGTGCTGATCAACACAGCCTGGGGATCCAACTCGTGATGCCCATGGAAACTGTGGTGAACCATTGAAATCTAAGCTTTTCTTTGACATCTCGAACCGCAAAACTCCCTACCTACATTCAACACACATACGTACACATTTAGGCTATAATTCAAGTAAAAATGTATCAAACAGGGAAGTTCATCTTCACCAATCACCAAAAATCTGACTTAAGTTATTAAAACCCTAGCTTCATGCAATTAGGTTTAGTCATTAAGCAAGTGCTCTAACTACCATCAAACATGCAGACGACTGATAAAATTAAAAGAAAAGTGTAAAGCTAAATATGGGAATGCCTCCCAAAAGTGCTTTCTTTTGGTTCTTGAGTCATTCAACTAGACTCGGTGATAACTCCCTTCATGTGCGGGTTTGACATATGCTGCGATTTAGCTGCCAGGTTATGGGTCCTCAGAATGTCAGCAGTCTTCCAAGCAGCCGCTTTTAGGTACTTTCTTCGAGTGGGCAATGTCCTTTCCATCACCTCAGTTGTCAAGTCTGCTGCTGGAATGACAGGCAGCCCGTTATCCTCATCCATATGTGCATGATCAAGACGTTGTGGAAGCTCTTTCCAATCGAGAACCAGCGGTTCCTCAAGTGATGGCCTCAACTTCTGCACACCTATCCTGTCAATCACAGTAGACTCATCACTATTGCCGCTTGGCTCGTTTGCTAACATAAATTCAAGCTGCTCCAACACTTCCTCACTTGACAACTCATATTTTTCTCCCATTGGCAAAGTGACTTGTAGAAGGTCTTCAACTAATACTTCTTGCAACTGTGTCTCAATATCATTGTCAATTATATTAACAACATACACAACATTATTATGATCTAAAGGCTAGCTAATGGGATTATGCAAGTCAAAGGTGACAGTCTCATCCCCTACCCTAAGTTTTAACTTTCCATCACAAACATCTATCATTGCCCTAGATGTTGCAAGAAAAGGTCTTCCTAGAATTAAGGATACACTACTCTCACCGTCCATATCTAAGATCACAAAATCGACAAGAAATATAAATTTATTTACTTTTACCAGTACAATACTCCTAGGATACTTAACATATCTATTAGTTAATCGTATACTCATCCTAGTGGGTTTGGTCTCTCCCAGCCCCAATTTTACAAACAGGCTGTACGACATTATATTAATTTCAGCCCCTAAATCAACTGAGGCATCATTGACATATAAGTTACCTATAACACAAGGAATAGTAAAACTCCCTGGATCATGTTGCTTTTCCGGCAACTTGTTCTGCAAAATTGTCGAACATTCCTCGTTTAGCGTCATGCACGCCAAGTCCTCAAACTTCCTCTTGTTTCTAAGAACCTCCTTTAAGAACTTCGCATACCTAGGCATTTGCAAAATAACTTTAACAAAAGGTAAATTTATATGCAGTTGTTTAACAATATTCAGAAATTTACCAAACTACTGCTGGACTTGCGCCTGCTTTAATCTAGCAAGGTACGAGATTTTCGGCTGGTATTCCCTCAGTGGAACCCTCCTTTGCCTCTTCCTTCTCTAGTTCATTTGCCTTGGTAGCTTCAACTTCCCTGCTTGAATATTCCTGCGCATAAGCATTACTGTTAGAAATAAAAGAAGGACCAGGAACAAATTTACCTGACCACAATATGATTATGTTCACATGCTCCCTCGGGTTGGGCTCTCTAGTGCTAAGCAGAGTCCCTGGTACCTCTCAGCCAACATCCTAGAAATTTAGCCTATTTGAGTCTCTAAATTATGAATGGAGGCTTGCTGATTCCTAAGTGCGCTGTCCGTCTGCTGAAATCTGTTGTCGGTAGAGGACACAAATTTCATCACCAACTCCTCAAGATTAGGCTTCTTCTCTTGAGGTTGAGGTAGTTGGGGTGGACCAGCTTGCGGTTGTGGCTGTTGCTGATGCAACCTATGAAAACCGAGTGGTCCCTGGCTGCTATTATTCCTCCAATTGAAGTTAGGATGATTGTGCCAACCGGGATTATATGTATTACTGTACGAGTTGTTCTGCTGTCTAGGTGCATTACCCATATAGTCTACCTATTTAAGGTGAGCAAAAATAATAGAGAATGAAGAATTAGAAGGTGAAGCAAACATACATCCTGCATTACAGTTTACACCATAGTGCTGACCATGGCAAAACTCGTTGCTTATCCGGCCGCATGAACCCAAGATCTGTCGGTATAATTTCTTGGTCGGAAGCTCCACTTGGTACCAAAGTGTGGAGTCTGGTAGTTGACCACTTCCTGCTTGACTAGTTGACTCCTAGAGGATTGCCACTAGTAGTTGTTCATGGCCATCTCCTCTATTAGATTTTGCGCCTGCTCCGGCATCTTACTATTCAGGGCCCCACCTGTTGCAGCATCTACCATCTGCCTAATAGCTATGTTCAAATCGCTGTAGAAGGTTTGAACCTGCATCCATACTGGTAGTTCGTGGTGCGGGTAACATCGGAGCAAGTCTTTGTACCTCTCCCAAGCATCATACATGCTCTCGTCATCAAACTACATAAAAGAAGATATATCATTTCTCAATTTAGCAATTTTAGGAGGAGGAAAGTACTTATATAAAAACTTCTCAGCCAACGATCTCCATGTCGTAATAGTGTTGGCTGGGAGTGACTGCAGCCATCTTTTCGCTTGGTCTCTCAAAGAAAAAGGAAACAGCCTCAATCGAATGGCATTATCAGTCATTCCATTTATCTTGAAAGTGTCGCAGGACTCCAAGGAGTTGGCTATATGAGCGTTTGGTCCTCGCTCGGCAGTCCCCTAAATTGTACACTATTTTGGACCATTTGTATCACGTTCGACTTTATTTCAAAGTTATTGGTTGCCATTAGTGGTTGCAATATACTCATCTGTGTCCCCTCAAGAAAAGGTCTAGAAACTCGTACATTATCCTGTTTTCATCCGCAGCCTGGTTATTGTCTCCCATCCCTGCTGGTCTATTCACAGGGGCTTTAATCTCTATCCGCGCCTGCTCTTCTTCTTGCATACGCTTCCTCAAAAGACGGAGGGATTGCTCTAGTTCAGCAAGAGGGTCTACAGTAGTAGGATTATAGTTCCTAGTCATAAACTACCTGAAATTAAAAGGCAGCAACCAAAGAACACATGAATGAATAAAATAATAAAGAATAAAAAAAATGAAAAGATAGAAAATAAAAAATGTCTAGATTACCACAAACACAAATTCACTCTAGTTCACACAAAAGTTCCCCGGCAATGGCGCCAAAAAATGATAGGTTATTTATGTAGCTACAATCTAAGGCAGTGAACCTATCGATGCAGACTAGCAGTGAACCTATCGATGCACTAACGGTGTGTATCAAGGTCGTATTCTCGGGAAAGGGTGATCCTAGAACTACTGCAGCATCTTATGATATATAACCTTAACAAAATCGATGAAGTTACTATTCTATGATTAGATGCAAGCAAAATGATTAACTAACTGTCAGACAGTCTGAAAGGATTTCATGAAACAATCAAAGGAAAAAGCAAAACCAAGGGGACCTAAGCTAGTTGAATTTTAATGAAGGTATAGATTATATTGATTACCAATTGCGATTACCCGTGAGCGAATTCTAAATTGAATCTGATATCCCTCTCGAAAACATCGAATCCCTAAACCTAAGAACCTAAACAATGGAATGTCTTCCTAAGGATTGATTTTAGGTTAGCCTTAAGAATAAATCCATCACTATTAAGAGTTGTTAATTCTTAATCCAGCTAGTCAATTACTCTTATCTCTAAGTGATCATTAACCAGTTCTTGCTATTAAAATTTCCAATTGCTAAATGAACCTCTCAATTACATAAAAGTAATCTAAACACCACAACTCACAACATCTCATGAATAATGTGATTTCTCATTAATAATGAAAGCAAGAAGAAACAAGCATTGAAATCAAAGTCTCACAAACATTAAATGCAATCCAACAACATAAGAATCCTAATAGGTTCAACAATTCTAGCTACTCATGCTAATAAGCAACACAAAGTAAGGAACAAATACAGAAAAGCAATTTGAAAGCTTGTACACCCTTCTTCTTCAAGTCGGATGAAAAGCCCTAAATCCCTAAATCTGAATGATGAACCCTAAATTACCTCTTGAATGCCTTTAAATCTACTCTTGATCTTCAATGTGATGTTTAAACCAATGGAATCCTTCCTTTAATAGGCGAAATAGTCTCTCAAAGTCGAATATCGAAGTTTAGAAAAGGGTGGCTCGTGCATGTATGTCAAAAATCAAGTCAAAAAATTGAACCCTAGCTAAACAATTCGAATTTGCCTATATAATTCTCCCAGCACTGTCATGTTCAAGCCCGTGTTGGTCAGCACGGGAGGAGGCCAGGCCATACTGAACCTCCTAGTCCCGCAAATTAGGTGTTCTTCCTGGCTTTGCCCTCATCGGTGCTAAGCCACCATGGGCTGTGATGGAGGCCGTGCTGGCCTCAAAAACCGTGCCAAAATGACACTCTTGAGGGTCAAGTGTTGATGGTTCAGCATGGCCAGAGTCCAGGTCGTGCTCAATCTAAATTGGTAGCCCTTGCTCAATTTTGATGGATTCTGGTCTATATTTACACGTATTTCCCTCGACTACTGATAATGTCTATCAATAATCACCTGAAATATGAAAGGAACCAAAACACAGGTGATTCTGGCATAAAACAAGATAACTATGCATAAAAAATGGAAGTAGTTGTGCATATAAACATGTATAAAACAATGCATATCACTTATACTTATATATTTTCATCTAACTTTTTTCATCTAAAAAGGGATTTTCCTAATATGAATGCCTTACCAATATCTTTTATCATTACAAAAGACTGGTTTTATGCATATATTATTATTACATATTGTAGCACTAGATAATTTATATTCGATAGTTTGATTTTTGTTGATTAGCCGCTCTAAGAACTTGGATGGTTCTCAAAGTATTTGGAAGGTACTAATCCTTCTTGTATGCAATTAAGTTCAGTCCTTGAATCAATAAGGGCTATACATAAAAACCTATATTTCTCATTTACAATAATTGTTATAGGACTATACTACTTATAAGATTATCTTAGTTAGGGAATTTAAAATCTTATTATCAGAATCGTGATATTGCCCTAATAATTCATTAAATTCTTGAGATATTTGCTCATCTTCTTGTCTTCCTTATGAATATATTATTTGTAATTCTATAACCTAAATTCTAGTTTTAAGTTTTTTTGATTTTTTTCATTTCATTTACTTCATATTTTAAATCGTATAAAGTAATGTCTTTTTTCAAATTGTGGCATTGTATTTTGTTTATTATAGTTTTGAATTTATATGCAGGAGGCTCTATCATTTTCTCTATTATAATATTTTTATCCTTCTTTGACGTTTGGACTATTTCTACATACTTAAATAAAATATCTTTTCTTTTTTCGAAATCCTCTATTTTATCTATAATTTCTAATATGAAGTTATCTTCTCTAACTAAAACATATAAATTAAGTGAGTGTAGATTTTCTAGAGTACATATTTCACAAATAAAATTTCTATCACATGATTTTTTACTATCACTATCAGTATCTAACTCTGACTCTTATTATCAAGTTCAATTTCATTCAATCCTTTATCTTTCTTGGATTCTTCTTTAGGAGATTCTAACATTATTCTTAATAATTACTTTTTTAATCCTTCACATATATATTAAGTTGATTTTTTTTAGTTCTACATTTATTACTGTAATGTCCTACTTTTCCACATTTAAAACAAACAGGTGGATTTTTCTTAGGCTTTGAAGTTTCTGTTTTGGAATTATTATTTTGCGATGAAAATCTACTTTTCTTAAAATATTCTTTATAAGGACATTTTCTAGTAACCCTATTTTGTTTAATTGAAATTTTCATTCTAGGATAAGGAATTGTACTATTATAACCAAATTGTTCACAAAATTGTCATAATTCTCTTTTACTATTTATATTTTCTTTTTTTAATTTATTTATTTAATTTTAAATTTGTATATATTACTATACCTTCAATTTTTATCTCAATTATTAAATCTATATAAGTACATTTATCATAAATATTAGTCCATATTATTTTTTATCTGCATCCCAACTTTCTCATCAAATAATGTAGGTAAACCATATAAGAATTTTTCTTTCCAAAATGAACTATTACAATATGAATTATTCATTACTCTAGCTAAAAAATGTATCTATATACCATTGCAAATTTGTCATAGTTTGACATTTCATATTTAATAATAATTCATTATTTCTATTAGTCATAGTATTCATGCTTCCTATAAAATGTTGGAATATTATCATTAATGTGTTAGTTGCATCAGACTCATACTTTATAGATTGCACTTCTCTAGTAGTAGATGATGATAATTCTTATTATATTGATACAATACTTTCTCCTATTTCTGTGACATTATAAATAGGGGTAGCTGACATTGTTTGGGTGGTTATAACTTCCTTTCTAGCATTATAAATTTCATTCATTCCTTCAAGATCTAAGTAATTATCCCACCAATCTCTAAGTTGACCCATAAAACCTTTAATTATTGCTTCGCATACTCATTTATCAGTATTATTTGTAGCTTTTTTAAGTGCACAAGCATATATTACCATATGCCTTAAAGTATTTAAAACTTAGTAATCAAAGAAACCATCTAGTTCTATTCTCTTAATTTGTTTCCATCATCTTCAACAAAATATCTCATTTGAATTTCTTTCCAATCTTAAATCTATTAGTGAGAGTCTCATGCAATAATTCTCTATTAAGTAAATTAGTATAGGTCCAAAATTCCTATTTCTAAAATATTTATTATTTCAAAAGTTTGATATTTTATTTAGTTTAGTTGTGAATGTATTTTCTAATTCTTTCAATTGGTATTCATCCAATTCTTCTAATTGGTTTATATCATCTATTTGTTTAGAGAAAACAATTATCTAAGGTATTTTTCCTACTATACTTATCTTAGCTATCTTATTCATTAGTTCTCCTATAAATTCATCTCCATCGTTTCCTAATTTAAAGGATGGTTCTTCCCTTATGGATATAATTGGTTTATTTATTTTTGTATTTATTAGTTTATTTAAAATAGTTTTAAATAACATATTTTCTATTGTTTGTATTTTTTATTTAATTCTCTTTCTTTGTCTCCCCATGTGTTAGCAAATGTAAATTAGTATAGCTATTTTGGTTTATTAGAGTACCTAAAGATACTAAAGTAATGGATTTATTTGTACTCTTAAAGGTCTAGTTTTGAATGGGACTGCTTTAGACTTTCCACTAATTTCTATTGTATTATTAAGAGGATGTATGGATTGTTCTACTCTTCCATTTGAACATTTATATGGTGTAAATATTTTATCTAGAATTTTAATATTTTTATTATCTAGACTATCGAGTACTTTCATATGCCAACTTCTACATATATCTAAGAACCAATTAAAGAAACTAATATTCACGACCTAATAGCCTAAATAATCCAAAACTTTATGAAATTTTGCTATTTTGGTGAATTCTTTAAAAATTATCAATTTAGCAAATCGAGTGTAATTTTAGCCTAATTTAGTTGTTTGTCAAAATTAAGCAATGAGAATAGTAACATGGATGCCAATTAGGAAATGAGAAATCCAAATTAATGGGTCCTAATGTCACATGATTTATACACCTTACTTAATTTTGAATTGTCATTTCCTAAATTGCATTCACGTTACCATTCACATTGCTTAATTTTGACTAGCAACTCAATTTGGCCAAAATTGTACTTAATTGGCTAAATCATGAGTAAATTAGAAATTTTTAAAGAGTTGGAGAAAATGGCAAACTACTGCCCAATGTTTGGATTTGTTAGACTATTAGGCCATTATTCACCTTTAGAGTATTTAAGTCCTTTTAATATTTTTGTTTAATAATTTTCTTTTCCTTTCATTGAAGGTCTCAAAAAACTATTATCTCTTATTGTTATTTTCTTTAGAATAGAACTCAAAATTATTTATTTTAAATTTTCTTTTTTAAATATTTATTTTATATCCTACATCTGAGAACGTGGGTTCATCATCATGGTATTTTTTTTGCTGATGTAGGGGTTTATATTCTATAATACGGATGGCTAATCTATTCACTAGACTGTCTGATTCCATCAAAAACAATATTCCTAGAAACTTTCTCATATTCTTTTTAGATATTGAAGAGCAAGATGCTCTTTCAAGTGTTATATTTTCCTACCTAATTCAAAAATATTAATTTTTAAAATCTTTGTGATATAAATCTTATTTCTACCTCTCCATCTGAATATTCTATTTTCCTATCTAATTCTTTATTTTCTATTAATCTTGAAGGTGTTTCATTATACAAAATCCATTTTGTTTTGGAAGTACTACCTCATTCTATTTTATAGGACGTGGTATAACAATATTATTTTTTTCTATGTTAGTATGAAATAATTTTGTATTTGTTATCTTAGCATTTAGACTTATTATTATCATAACTCTGTAATAAATCCTATATATTAGTGCTATATTTTGCGACCCATATATCATATTAAAATTTTGTGTCTCTAAATTTTTAATATATTTTGATCTTTCAATGATACAGTAAAATTTGAAAAGCAATTAAAATATATTAGTTCTTCACAAATGCTAGATTCCATTATTCCTAATAATAAAACAATAAATATTTTATGTCTGCAGTCTCTAATACATATTATAGCTGAATTTGAACTAATCTTATATTTAGGTAATTTAAACGTTTTCTTATGTTCTTTTATCATATGAGATGATAATAATTGGAAAGTATCATCACTTTCCATAATTGATATCGTCTTTTCTGCAACTTTTTTTATAGTGTAATCTGTTTTAAACTAAAAAATATCATAAATATATACTTTAGGGATATTCAAATTGTTTATTTATTTCTCTTTGTTCCTAATTGTAATATTTTCTGAACTATTTACACTATCTAATTTTATTATCCTATTATTATTTGAGGTTTGAGTTAAAGATTTTAAGAACATATTAGCAGTATACAATATTTGTGCAATAAATTAGATCAATTTTGGTCCACAATCAATAGATTTACATAACAACACCCTTTATCAAATTCTTAGGACGGGCTACAGCTACTAAGACTTTGGTGTAGGAAGGTTTAACTGTTCTTCAAATACTTTATATCCATTAAACTAGACAGTACTATATATCACTTATTTTTTTTGGCTCTAATACTAGGCTTACTATTTAAAATTTAATTTAACTTACTATTTAAAGCTTAACTAATTATTTATCTTTATGATTACTATTTATTTTATTTTTATGATTTTAATGGAGATGACTTAATATAATAAGATTCAATTAAAGTTTATTCTAATAATAGGATTATAATTAATTCTAACGACTAATTTAATATAAATCACAATATTCAATATTTACACATTAATATAAATATTTATAATAAGCAATATAATGATAAACTTAAATGCTTAATTAAAAGAAGATTTGAAACTAAAAGTAAACAAATAAAAATTATCAGATTAACTTAAGAAGCTAATTTAGACAATATATAAACATGAAAGATACGAAAACTTAGCACTCTTTATTTATTAAAGATATACTTAAAGAACTGGTGATCCATAATTGTTGATACAAAGAAAATAAACATGTTATTTAAGAGTATACTGAAATTTATTCTAAGTAGATAGAGAAAGGTAGAGTAGTAGAGTATTTATACAAAAGTTTGCTCAAAATTCTTCTACTTTTCATCCGGGGAGGAGCCCCTTTTTATTGTGCACTTGCTATATATATATATATTAAAAAAAATTAGGATAAGTTATATTAGCAGTCACTCAATTTTGCACTTACCAAACTGGTTGATTTATAACTAAATGGTCACTGAATTTAATTTTAATAACAACATTGAATATTTCCGTTAAATCTGAGTTTAAATTAAATGAGCGGTCACCAAACTTTGCACTTTATAACAAAAAGTATAAAAATCTTGCTTTTGAAAGATACATGGTCGATATCTATTTTATGAAAAATCACAAGTTTGGTATCTTTTTTGTCATAAAATGTAAAGTTTAGTGTCCATTTATATAATTTACTCTCTAGATGTGCTAGAAAAATTTACCATAATTATTAAATTAAAATTTAGCAACCATTTATTTATAAATTAAGGATTTGATACCTTTTCTGTTATAAAATAAAAAATTTAGTGACCGTCAATATATTTTATTTACATTTTTAACCAAGAATATATGATTCTTGTATAAAAACAAGTACATCTTTGAATTTATTTTTTTGTTGCTATTTTTTTATATTTTATTATCAACTAAAATCAACACATTATCAAGCTCTTTTGAATACAAGCATAAAAAGGCTTAATGACATTATAAATCTAAATCTTTACCTCCTATTGCAAATTTAGTCAGTCCTTTTAATTTTTACTTAAATAGTCAGGTGATGTGGCATATGACGTGTCATTATTTATTATTAATAATTTATACATCACTACCACATGTTCTTACAAATCACATACAGGCTACCAAGGTCAGGTTATTGTTTTTACACAAAGTTAAACCCTAATGTATCTAAATGAAAAGAAAAAAGAAAAAGAAAAGGTAACTCCTAAAAATCAAAGAAAGCTAAGTCATTCAAGTAGAGGACATTAACTTTTTTGAATCAAAACATAGAGCTTTCACCCATTAAACCCTAAAAACTAAATAAGCATAAATAAAGGCAAATTACAATCCTAACTTTGAATTATTTTAAAAATTTAGCAATAATTTCAAACGGGTTGCCATCATGTTATCGTTCTTGCTCTTGGGTAACATATCAACTCTCAAACAAACAGAAGGCAATGTTCCTCTTCGTCTCATTATCTTTTGCTTTTTTCAGAGAAGCGACTTTTTCTCTCTTCAGCAATTTTTGGTCTTTAAAGAGAAAGTCGACGATTTTTAATTTAATTCATAGCAATTGCTTCTTTTTAGCAATTTTTCCAAATATAGTAGTTGTTGGAGCCACGAATTTTTCTAGGATGCCAATTCTTGATCTTGAAAAGGGTTTTGTTAGAAAGACTTTATGTTGAAAAAACTTAATTTAATCTAGCTTTACAGTTCAAGCAATCGGATCAAGTTTCAAAGTACTTGTTTACAAGTTCTAAATCTGATAGAAGGAGAAGAGTTCTATACTGATTTGAGGAAGTTAGGTGATATGGAGAGTAGTAATCCTTGGGTTTGCTTTAGCCTGAGATAGCGATGAATTGTTCAAAGAAAAAGAAAGATGAATTAAAAGGCGGTGTAGTTGGGGGGTAGTGGTGCTTTCTTTAAGATATTAGTATCTAGGATTAAGAGGGTTATAAGTGATAAATGCTACTAGCACTTACTTTTGAAGCTTATTTTACCTTGGTTTCACCTTAAATTAAGTTTAATTTATTTGTCAGACTTTGTTTTCAGTGTCCTTTTAGGTGTTTGGCAAGCTTGCTTGATGAGAGGAAGTTTTAGTTTTAAAGTGCAAGAAAAATCAGCCAAGAAGCACCTACCATAAAGGACAATAGTGTCACACGGGCATGACATGGGAAGAACCTGCCCGTGTGTAGAGTGAAAGATGGCAGAATGATGGCTCGCATGACACGGAAGGCACACGCCTATATGGCCTTCTCGTGTGGTCTGGTAAAAGTGGCAGATTGCTCAAGGAATGACACGGGAAGAGGACACGCTCGTGTGGTCTTCCGATGTGGATAGATAATATCTTCAAGAACGGTTTTTGGTTAAGGACGTCGTACAGTTGTGTGGTTCCTAAAAAAATATTATTTTAATAAAATTTTAGGGTTTTTTGGGAGAGTTCTATCATATTTTCATTTCTAGAGAGAAACACTTAGAAAATTCATCTTTCTTTTATTTCTAGGGTTTTGATTAGTATTTCTCAAGGAATAACATCACTTTCTTCATTGCTTTTGAAGATTGAGGATTCAAGATTGAAGGTTTTCATTTCTACTCTTCCATGACTAGTTTGAGATCTTCTTCCCATAATCTTTGCTTATTCATTGTAATGTCTAGGAACTAATTTTCTTGCTATTTTGGATTTTGATAGATCCTAATTTGTTTTGTATGGATTAATTCAAAATTAATGTAATTAATCTTTTCCCTCAGTTATGTTTTCCTTTTTATTGGTTAATTATCTATTTCATTTGATAAGTCGACATATTGATTGGGATTTATTTTCATAAACTAATTAGGGATAATTTTTTATGAATGGATCACATCTTATAGATTGAGGATTGATTGGGATACTAGAGATAAATCTACAAGATCCTTTGGTTCAATAGATCCTTAATCTTAATGCATGATCTAAGTGAGTGGGTTTGAGAAGAGATTCCTCTCCCTTCTCTTAGGAGTTAGGGATTTAATCACTTGAGAAAGGTTTAAACCTAATTTTATGAAATGCCAACTCAACTCTTGATTTGAATTAATTGCTGTTTATTTCATGAAATATTTAACTTATTAAGAGGATTCACTACTTGAATAGGCTTTAACCTTGATAAGTTTACCAATTGTTTTAAATCTTTATTTTCAAGGCTATTTTATTTTTAAATATTACTACACCCAGACAACATTTTGATTGCTAAATATTAGTATATGATTGAAGGTAGTATTCATAATTAGGTCCACTCTAGGAACAATACTCTTATTTATTATTATATTATTTGATACGATCGGTGCACTTTGCCGTGTGGAGATAGTGCGCATCAAGTTTTTGGTGCCATCGTCGGGGAAATTTTTCTATTGTGATATTATTAGTAATTCAAAAGATAGTGATTTACATTTTTAATTTTTATTTGATTTATCTTTATTGCATTTGTGTTTTCTGAAGGTACCTGAATTTGTGTATGACCCGAGCTAGTTCGATAGAACTATTCGCTTACGAACTAGAGTTGGAAAGAACTTTGAGGAAGCAGCAAAAAGAAGAACGAGAATGAGCTCTAGCTGAAACTGTGGAGCACTTACAGAAGCAGAATCAAGAAAGAGACACAAACCAAGAAGAGGAACAATGTAGAATGGCAGCTCCACCTAGGGAGAGAACCATGCAAGAGTAAGCACGGCCAACTCTTAATGGGGCTACATCGAGTATTGTAAGGCCAAATGTTGCGGCAAACAACATCGAGATCAAGCCCAACATTATTCAGATAGTGCAAAACAATTGCATGTTTGATGGTTTGCCCAACGAGTATCCAAAAACCCATGTGGATGATTTTATAGAGATTTGCAATGCCTTCAAGATTAATGGAGTATTAGATGATGCTATTCGGTTAAGGCTATTCCCGTTCTCGTTAAGGGATAAGCCAAAGAAGTGGTTGAAATCATTCCTAGCTAAGACATTTACAACCTGGAATCACTTGGCTGAGAAATTTTTGAAGAGATACTTTCCACCTTCTAAGATGGCCAAGTTGAGGAATGACATAGCAGGATTTCTTTAGCAAGAGAATAAGATTCTGTACGATTGCTGGGAACGTTTCAAGGATTTACTAAGGAGCTGTCCATACCATGGTTTACCTTTGTGGCTACAAATTCAGACATTCTTTAATAGACTGAATTACCCAAGTAAATAGTCTATTAATGCTGCAGCAGGTGGATCACTAAACAATAAGACTCTCTTACAAGCTATGTATCTTATTGAGGATATGGCAGTCACGAACTACCAATGGTAGAATCCAAGAGAGCAAGTTCGAGTCAAAGCGAGTGGAATCCATGCAGTAGACCCTAATGGTAGATGTAAATGCACAGCTAGAGGCCATAAGTAGAAAGATGGATGCTTTGGATATGTCTTCATCTGGAAGACAAGCACAAGTTATGACTTGTGATATTGGTATGTGGGTGGTCATCAAAGTCAAGATTGCCAAAATGGCAATACCTTCGCTAACCCGAAGCAAGTTGATTATGTGGAAAATGCTCCTAAGCAGCAGAACAACCCTTACAGGAATACCTATAACCTAGGGTGGAGAAATCATCTGAATTTCTCTTGGGGGAATCAGAATCAATAAAGACCTTCACTTTAGGTTTTCAGTAGCAAAACCAGTAGCAGGTTCCTCCTAGAAGGAGTAATCTATAGGAGATGATGGAGACGTTTATATCTACGTTGGAAATAAAGTTCCAAACTTCTGAGATTGCTCTTAGAAACCAACAAGCTTCGATTAATAGAATTTGAAAAATAAAATGGGGTAGATCACAAAGCTTTTGAGTGAAAGACCTCAAGAAAGTTTTCCAAGCAACACATAAACTAACCATATGGAGTAGCTTAAGGTTATCACATTACGCAGTGGTAAAGAGCTAAAGACTAAGCTGAATGAAGTAGATAAAGAATCTACTACAACTGAGAAGGTTAATGATGAAAGAGATGGTACACAAGCTGAAGTCGAGGATAAATTAGAAGTAACACCTAAGCCTACCCCTTTTGTGAAGGAATATCAACCTAGAATACCCTTTCCAGCCAGCCTTCAGTAGGATAAACTAGATGCACAGTTTTAGTAAATTTCTTGAACTTAATAAGCAGATTCATGTTAACATACCTTTTGTAAAAGCTCTACACAGATGCCCAAATACGCTAAATTTTTAAGGGAACTCCTCTCTAACAAGAGGAAGCTCGAGTAAGTATAAATAGTGCAACTGTTAGAAAAGAGTTCAGTGATCATTCAAAGAAGACTACCAAAGAAGCTAAAAGACCTACGAAGTTTTACTATCCCTTACTTTATTGGTAATCTAAATGTTGATAATGCGCTTGCCGATTTGGGGGCTAGCATTAATGTAATGCCTTATAATTTGCTCAAACAATTAGGGTTGGGAGAACCTAAACCAACACTAATGAGCATTTAATTGGCTGATAAATCTGTTGTATACCCTACAGGTATCATTGAGGACTTGTTAGCTAAGGTTCAAGAGTTTAATTTTTCCTATGGATTTTGTAGTTATGAATATGGATGAATCTGTTGATGTTTCCCTTATTTTAGGAAGACCCTTCCTTGCTACAGCTAGGGTCATCATTGATGTTCATAATAATAAGCTCATTCTTAGGATAGGAACAGAGCAAGTGATATTTCAGATCCCTAACGCCATGAAACATCCGCTTGTACTCGATGATATGGATGTTAGTAATGATAGAGTTGAACATGAGATTGTGAATTGTATTTCATATATTATTGTTAAAGATCCTTTAAAGTTATGTTTGGTATAGGAATAGAAGAAATGTGAGATGCTAGGAGCTATAGAGCAACTAGCCTACCTTGAGCAAGTGCAAAAACTATTTGGAATTCTAAATTTGATGCATCAGTTTCAACAATTTTGAATGCAGATGGATCAGCTAGGTGTAAGCATGGGATTTCAGAAACTTGCTTTTTAATGCTTTGGACAATCTTTGTATGCTCATCAGTCCATGCAGGGGGATTTTTCTTTAATCTATCATGGAGGGGCTTTGCTAAACAGTTCAAATTTGGATAAAAATCCATGATATAATTTAAACTGACAAGGAATCTTTGCAATTGAGTTTTTCCCAAAATTTTGTTTGGAAATTTTGAAGTAAAAGCTAGAGACCTTTCAATTGGGATGATAGTTCCCTGTGAGATGTAGTGTCCAAGAAATCTAATTTTCGTTTGGAATAAAGATATTTTGGACCTTGAGACTACTAGACCATTTTTCTTAACAACATAGAAAAGTGTTTCCAAATGTTTGAAATGTTGCTCTAGAGAGTTTGAAAATATCAACACATCATCGATATAGACAATGCAAAACTTTGAATAAGGATTGAAAATGTCATTCATGATTTTTTGAAATTCAGAAGGAGCATTTTTTAATCCGAAGGGCATTACACTCCATTCGTACTGGCCAAATGGAACTGTAAATGCAGTTTTGTACCGGTCTTTGGGATGAATCTGGATTTGCCAAAATCCTGATTTCATATCAAACTTTGAAAAAATAAAAGCAGAATGAAGTTTTTGAAGAAGATCTTTTTTATTTGGAATGGGGTATCTAATCCACTTTAGAGCTTTATTCAAAGGTTTGTAGTTAATCACCAACCTAGGTGTTCCTCTTTCTATCTCACTATTTTTGTTGACATAGAAGGCTGCACACGACTAGGGGGATCTGGATTTTGTAATTAAACCCTTTTGCTCTAAATCCTTTATTTCTGCTCTACAATGGCTTTCTAGGGTTTCATTCATTTGTGAGATTGCTGAGAAGCTCAACATTCTTATCTTTTAGAAGATATTGCTTTGGTAATCAACATTCTGTAATATGGTATTTGAGCTTGGTATATCAGATGTTGTAAACCAAGAAAAATTATCTCTAAAGATGGTACAAAGTTTTCTTTCAAAGAATATATATATATATATATATATAACTAAGACAAGACTAACAAGTTTCTGGTGTGCAGGATCCTCAGACGAGGCAAGCACAGAGCATACGCTTGTTAAATCTTAAACAAGAATGGAAGATAAGATGATAAATTTATTAATAAATGAACAAATATACAAACTTCGGAAAAACTTTCAACAAAAGAAAGCTTTAAACAAAAGAAATATAACTTACAAGAGGAATTAAATAGAAGAGGAAGGTGGTTTTCTCACTATCACTCTCACACTCTCTCTTTTCTCACTATATTTCTAATGGTATGACTTGAAGAATACAAGAGTCTCTTGTTATTTTTCAGTCTGCTTTCTTCTTTGGAAAACTCCTCTATTTATAGAGATTTTCAGCCTTGAAGCTTTGGATGCTCTTCATAGTGGAATGAGGGGCTCCACGTCTTTTGTATTTTTTGATAATGGAGTAAGATGCTCTATGACTTTTGCAGAAGTTGTCTGCCACGCTTTGGAGAAGAATCTTTTACCTTTTAAAAGAGTCTTTTGTCTTCTTTCTTTTCTTTTTAAATGACTTTTTTTTTTTAATTATTATTGGGCATTTGGCCCAATACATAAATATTTTGGACTGCCATTTCTGATTTTCAACCCAAGGGCTTTACAGAGGTGTCATTTGATAGGCTTGAATATCCCAAAACAGTCATCTTCGAACGAGTCACCATCTAGGTCTATTGCTGCTGAGCTGGTGCTAGAAGAGGAAGATGAAGCTTTCGATTTTCCTTTGGAAGAGGCGGTTTTCGACAACTGTTTGATCAATTGTAAGAAATCTTCTTCTGTTTGAGCCGCCGCTAGCTTTGGAATAATGAAGGACTTTTGTGCCAGGAAAGTGGTCTGTTCTTTCGGAGGTGGCAAGAAACTATTCTTTGAAAGAAAACTTTGTACCAACTTTAGAGATAATTTTTCTTGGTGGTTAAATTTATCCTACCATTTGACTTTGAATCTTTAGGCAAGTATGATTTCTCCATCTGCTGCTTGATTGAAATGGAAATACTATACATATACCTAGGGGAGGAAAAAGTTTGAACAAAATAGAAGTAAAAGGGGAAAACGTCTTTCTATTTTGTTTGGTTTATAGTGGGCTTTGAATAGGTTACACAGAGGTAGAACTTCTGAAATTATGGTCTCAGGAACATTGCCATAAAAATTCCACCATTGTTTAAACCAATATGGGATCTTTGAAGTTTGGATTGAGCTTATATCGAAGTAGAAAAGCTAGGAATGGCTTTGTCCTTCGTTTTGAAGAAGAAAGGTATTAAACCAAGCTTGTTGGTAATCCCAATAGTTGAAAGAAGTGTTTAGGCTTGATGGATAGGTTCTTTGGAGGGAAGATGGAAAAGATCTTGATGAGTGTAAATCCATTCCCCAATCTGAATGGTGGAGAATTCTTTGTATGGTGCATGTGGAATATGCAGGATCTTTATGGTCTTTGTGCTTTTTGAAGTGTTTGAACTTTGCAGAACCAGTTACCTCAAGGATAGACTGGTAATAGGATTGAGGTTTTGAAATATTCCAAGGCTTGAAATACCATCCTGGAGGAAAAATTTTTGAAATCAGTTTTGAGGGGCTTTCTGTACATAATCCTTCCTCAATAGTCAAAATGCTTTGAAAATTTTGCTTTTCTATATACTCATTGGATTTGAAAAGTTTCGTTTATGACAAAACTATTTCTTGAGAGTTGGGCTTTGGAATACTTTGAGAGCTCTGAGATAGGTTTTGAGGGAAAATTTCTATCTCAAGTTTTGAAAAAGGGATAGAAAGTATACCTTTACCCTTGTTGGAAGAGGAGGATGTCTTTGGAGAGACTTCGGGGTGAAGTTGTATCACTTGTAGACGGTCTCTATATCCTCATCTTCTTTCTTTGGTTCATTGTAGATGGGTCTGGGGATATTGCTTTGGTAATCAACATTCTGTAATATAGTGTTTGAGCTTGGTATATCAGATGTTGAAAATCTTGGCTGTGTTTGAGATGGAGTTGGTTCTTTGTAAGGAGCATAAATAACGGTAGGTATTTTTGATACCCTTCCAATATCTATGGTTGATGTTGAAGAATCATCATCAGAAAATCTAGAAGAGGTTGATTTCCTGTTTAATGTAAGCTTTACTTTTCCATCTGGAAACTGGATTATATTTTTTAGATTTGTATTTAGCTCTGTTTGCTTTGGTGATTCAAGTTGGGTTGCACCTTCAATGATCCATTCTTCTGGAAGAGTGATATCTTTCCATTGAATGGTTTTTGGAATAGTTGCATTAGATTTGGAAAGATCTGTTTGTAGGAATAAGGTTTCTCCTTTTGGTGAATGGAGTCTGTGTTTTGAACCAAAAGCAGAAATCATGGCTTTGTAATGTATTTTGAACATTAATGCTATTGGAATAGATCCTTCAAGCATTTTGTAATTATGTGTCTTTATTTAAAGAACAATGCTCTTTAAAATATTTTTATCATTTAATGAAATTGTAATGTTTGAAAAACAATTGAAAGAAATTAGTCCTTTATTAAGGCTTGACTCAACAGTACCTAACAAAGAATCATAAAAATTTATAAACCTAGCATCTCTAAGGACTGCTAAGATGGAAGTATCTAAACCTTCTCTGGTAAGGGGCTTTATTCTTACCTAGACAAGGCCTATATGGATGTACTTATAGTCTTTTTCTTTGTGCTTCTGGAGGATTTTTGGATTCAAAAGATAAATTTCTTCAAAAGGCTTTGAAATTTGAATATCTCTTTCTTCAGTCTTGATAGTAAAATCAGTTTTGAAGAGAGGAAATTTTGAAAACTCATAAATTTGTTTCTTTTGAATTTTGGGTATTTTCCAATCATCAATATGCTTTGAAAAATCTTCAATAGTGATTTCCTCATTATTTACTAAACCTTTATACTTTGAAGACTCAGAAGTAGAGGAGTTTGAGAAAGAAGAAGATCTACAGAAAAAATGTTCTAAATTCATTTTAAAATAAACCAAGATAACTTTCTAAACAAACATGAACTAAGACACTAGTTTTACTGCCCTTACACCAGACGGGACTTACTACTATGCATAAATGAACAAGTTTATTTATCAGTGGTATGATGCAGATTAAAATGATTTTAAAATCTTTTTTATGCAAATGATGTTTCTTTCCCAGAACCCAATTGGCTCTGATACCAACTATGACTAACAAGTTTATGGTATGTAGGATCCTCAGACGAGGTAAGCACAGAGCATAAACTATGACTAACAAGTTTTTGGTGTGCAGGATCCTCAGACCCATCTACAATGAACCAAAGAAAGAAGATGAGGATATAGAGACCGTCTCTACCCCCTCTTCACCATCACCATCTGCAATAACACAAAATCTAGAAGCAGAAATCAACATGATTTCAAAACATTTTCAAATCAATAAAAAGCTTTTACATAAAGATTTCTATTCAAAGAAAAACCATTCTAAAAAACTTTGGTTTTTTAAGCATGTTTTACAAGAAAAAGACAATATTCAAGAGAGATACTATCAATTTTGCATTCAAAATAAGATTCAAATCAATTTTTTTGATTGGTTTCAGATTTATTGCAAAGAAAATAGTATTTTTTATCCTTTCAAAGAAAAGCTTATTAGTCATGTTACTGTAAAGAATAAGACTCCAGAGTGGAAGGTCGGGAAAAACCAAACCATCCAGTCTGAACATCCTCCCCTTAGGAAAATAACCATTCCTTATGGAGAGAATGAAATAGATGCTACACCTTACAAATTGATAGGAGAAGATCTTGAGAAAAATGTCAAGAATATTGTTCAGTAGAACAATTTCTAGAATACCTATCTTAACACAATAAGGAAGCGGCTTGTTAGGATAGAAAGCCAGATCCAAAAATCTCCTGTAGTCTTCACCTCTCCAATCCCCAACACTGATCATCCAAAAGAGATAAGCCAATCAGAAAAGCTTAAAAATCCAGTCTTCAAACCCTACCAAATCTCAAAGCCTAGCCAAGATCAATTTCAGAAGCAAACTGAGTTTGCTAAAGCAGTCAGGGAACAGCTTAGCAAATTAGCCACTTCTGAGTCTTCTAAAAACCTAGTGCCAGATACTCCTCAAAGCAGTAGAAATATCAGTGCTATAGATCAAGCCCAATGTGATGAATCCAATGATTCAGAGCTTGAAAGTGTCACTGAAAAACCCTCTAACATCAACAGATTGGGATTGCAAGCCCCTAGATTGACCTGGCATACTTTTAGGAATACTGCTCCAGATCTAGGAATAGAAAATAGGAATAATATCCTAACCCAATCTAGATTCAATGCCTCTTCCATCTATGAATGGAATATAGATGGAATGTCAGAATACAACATTCTTGGTCTCTTACAACAGATGACCATGGCAGCCAATGCCTACAAAACCCAAAGTGGTACCTCTGATAGAGCCATTGTTGAACTCCTCATAGCTGGATTTTCTGGCCAGCTTAAAGGATGGTGGGATTACCATCTCACACAAGCACAATAGCTCCAAATCTTAGGTGCTATCCAAACCACAGTAGAAGGGACCCCCATCTTAGATGAACTAGGAAATCCAATTGAGGATGCTGTGTCAACCTTAATTTTGACGATTTCCCTCCACTTCATAGGAGACCCTTCTCTTCTAAGAGATAAGAATGTTGAGCTTCTTAGCAATCTAACCTGTAAAAAGCTTAGCAATTTCCAAGCTTATAAAGATACCTTCCTGACCAGAGTCATGCTTAGGGAAGATTCAAACCAACCTTTCTGGAAAGAAAAATTCTTAGCCGGTTTACCTAAAATACTAGGTGAAAGAGTTAGAAATACCATAAGAGAAGCCCATAATGGCCAAATCCCTTATGATTTCTATACTTATGGTGAATTAGTTAGCCTTACTCAGAAAGAAGGATTAAAGATTTGCCATGATCTTAAACTCCAAAGACAACTCAAATGGGAAATGAAGAAGACTAGGCAAGAACTAGATAGTTTTTGCAATCAGTTTGAGTATAATCCCATAGAACCTTCTCCTACTTGCAAAGGAAAATGCAAAGAAGATTTTTTCAAATCTTTTAAGAAAAAATGATTTTTCAAAAATAGGAGAACTCCCAAAAACAAGGAGAATTTCTAAATTTCCAAAAGATTTTAGCAAAATTACTTGCTATAAGTGTGGAAAAAAGGGTCAAACTTCAAAATATTGCAAGTTTTCTAAAAAACTTCATGAGCTCCAAATAGAAGATGAAATTTTGAGCAAAATTTCAGCTCTTCTTGTTGATTCTTCTGAATCAGAATTTTCGAATAGTGAGGAAGAGTTTCAAATTGATGAAATCAAAACCTCATCCGATTATTCTGAATCAGATTCTGAAGATATTTCAAAGAATATTAATATGCTCATTAGGCAACAAGAAGCTCTTCTTGAACCCGTTAAGCATATTAATGACCCCCAGATCAAAAGACAAGTTTTGAAAGAAATCTTAAAAACTGAAACCCTTGTCCCCTCTTCTAGTAAGAACACTTATGATCTTACTATGATCTTGGATAAAGGAAAAAAGCTAAAAAGCCCTCTTCCTACCATCCAAGAACTTCAGAAAGAAATCAAAGCCATCAAAACAGAGCTCAAAGATTTGAAAGAAAAACAACAAAATGATTTTGTTTTGCTCCAAAGCTTGATTCTCAAACATAATAGTGATTCTGATTCCGAAGAAGAAAATGATTTTCAAAATCTTGAGGTTTCTGAAAATGTTCCAGAAAAATTCATTAACGTTTCAAAAGAAATTACCTCAAGAAAATATTTGATCCAAATAAAACTCATTTTCCCTGGTGATTTCCAAATAGAAACTATTGCTTTATTTGATACAGGAGCAGACCTCAACTGTATCAATTATGAGCTGGTTCCTAAAAGGTATCATCAAGAAACAAAAGAAAGGCTTACCTCAGCCAATAGTTCAAAGATTAGAATTGCGGGTAAAACTGAAGCTGCAATTCTAAATAATAATATTGCTTTAAAAAATATTTTTATTCTTACAAAGGATTTGTAGCAAACAGTTATCTTGGGAACTCATTTCATCAATCTAATTACTCCTTTCAAAGTAACTACTGCTGGTATTATTTTTAAAGCTAAAGATTCAAAGATTGTTTTTTCTTTTATAGAAAAACCCAAGAAGAGATATCTCAATCTTATAAAAGCCCACTCAATTTATAATTTTGAGATAAATGCTTTTATTAAAGGAAAACAAACCCAGCTTTTCCACTTGACACAAGATATGGGTTTGAAAAGGATCCAAAGTCATATGGAAAATGATTTTGTCCAAAGAAAAATCTCTTATTTGCAAAAGAAGATTGAAAATGAAGTTTGTTCTGATCTTCCTAATGCCTTTTGGAGATGAAAACAACATATGGTATATTTACCATATGAAAAAGATTTTTCTGATAAACAAATTCCTACCAAAGCAAGATCCATCCAAATGAATGAAACCCTAGAAAGCCATTATAGAATAGAGCAAAAGGGTTTGATTACCAAATCCAAATCCCCCTGGTCATGTGCAGCTTTCTATGTCAACAAAAATAGTGAGATAGAAAGATGAACACCTAGGTTGGTGATTAATTACAAACCTTTAAAAAAGCCCTAAAGTGGATTGGATACCTAATTCCAAACAAAAAGGATCTTCTTCAAAAGCTTCATCTGCTTTTATTTTTTCAAAGTTTGATATGAAATCAGGATTTTGGCAAATCCAGATTCATCCTAAAGACAGGTACAAAACTGCTTTTACAATTCCATTTGGCCAGTACGAATGGAATGTAATGCCCTTCGGATTAAAAAATGCTCCTTCTGAATTTCAAAAAATCATGAATGACATTTTCAATCCTTATTCAAAATTTTGCATTGTCTATATCGATGATGTGTTGATATTTTCAAATTCTCTAGAGCAACATTTCAAACACTTGGAGACATTTTTCTATGTTGTTAAGAAAAATGGTTTAATGGTTTCAAAATCCAAGATATCTTTATTCCAAACAAAAATTAGATTTCTTGGTCACTATATCTCTCGGGGAACTATCACCCCAATTGAAAGGTCTCTAGCCTTTATTTTAAAATTTCCAGACAAAATTTTGGAAAAAACTCAATTACAAAGATTTCTTGGTAGTTTAAATTATGTAATGGATTTTTATCCGAATTTGAACTGTCTAGCAAAGCCCCTCCATGATAGGCTAAAGAAAAACCCCCCTGCATGGACCAATGAGCATACAAAGATTGTCCAAAGCATTAAAAAGCAAGTTTCTGAAATACCATGTTTACACCTAGCTGATCCATCTGCATTCAAAATTGTTGAAACTGATGCATCAAATCTAGGATATGGTGGAATTCTTAAGCAAGTCCAAAACAACAAAGAATGTATTGTCCAGTTTACTTCTACACGCTGGAATGATACACAAAAAAATTATTCAACTATCAAAAAAGAAATTCTTTCGATAGTTTTGTGCATTTCAAAATTCCAAAGCGACCTTTTAAACCAAAAATTTCTTTTAAGAATTGATTATAAATCTGCTAAAGAGGTTTTACAAAAAGATGTTCAAAACATAGCTTCAAAATAGATTTTTGCCAGATGGCAAGCCATTCTTTCTGTTTTTGATTTTGAAATCGAATACATAAGAGGAGATTCGAATTCAATTCCAGACTTTCGAACCAGAGAGTTCCTTCAAAAACAGGAGTGAAAATGCCAAGAAAATCGAAAGCAAAAGAAGAAAAGTCGACAGTAAGTTCAAAGCCTGTTCAAAGTCCAAAGAAGGAGATTTTACCCTCCTCCTCAAAACCTATCCGAACCTGGACCGAAATCATCCAGGAAGAAATTGACAAAAGCAAGGTAGATCCGACCCAACAGCAATTACAAATTCAAGAGTGGCTTCCACATCAAGATCCTGAATTTCTAAAAGGGGTCGAAGAATATTCAAAACAAGTGATACAACTTCACCCCGAAGTCTCTCCAAAGACATCCTCTCTAAAGACATCCTCCTCTTCCAACAAGGGTAAAGGTATACTTTCTATCCCTTTTTCAAAACCTGAGATAGAAATTTTTCCTTAAAACCTATCTCAGAGCTCTCAAAGTATTTCAAAGCCCAACTCTCAAGAAATAGTTTTGTCACAAATGAAACTTTTCAAATCCAATGAGTATATAGAAAAGCAAAATTTTCATAGCATTTTGACTATTGAGGAAGGATTCTGTACAGAAAGCCCCTCAAAACTGATTTAAAAAATTTTCCCTCCAAGATGGTATTTCAAGCCCTGGAATATTTCACAACCTCAATCCTACTACCAGTCTATCCTTGAGGTAACTGGTTCTGCAAAGTTCAAACACTTCAAAAAGCACAAAGACTATAAAGACCCTGCATATTCCACATGCACCATATAAAGAATCCTCCACCCTTCAGATTGGGGAATGGATTTACACTCATCAAGATCTTTTCCAACTTCCATCCAAAGAACCTACCCATCAAGCTTAAACACTTCTTTCAACTATTGGGATTATCAACAAGCTTGGTTTAATACCTTTCTTCTTCAAAACGAAGGACAAAGCCATTCCTGGTTTTTTTTACTTCGATACAAGCTCAATCCAAACTTCAAAGATCCCATATTGGTTTAAACAATGGTGGAATTTTTATGGCAATGTTCCTGAGACCATAATTCCAGAAGTTCTACCTCTGTTTAACATATTCAAAGCCCACTATAAACCAAACAAAATAGAAAGACGTTTTCCCCCTTTACTTTTATTTTGTTCAAACTTTTTCCTCCCCTGGGTATGTGTATGGTATTTCCATTTCAATCAAGCAGCAGATGGAGAAATCATCCTTGCCCGAAGATTTAAAGTCAAATGGTGGGATAAATTTAACCACCAAGAAAAATTATCTCTAAAGTTGGTACAAAGTATTCTTTCAAAGAATAGTTTCTTGCCACTTCCGAAAGAACAGACCACTTTCCTGGCACAAAAGTCCTTCATTATTCCAAAGCTAGCGGCGGCTCAAACAGAAGAAGATTTCTTACAATTGATCAAACAATTGTCGGAAACCGCCTCTTCCAAAGGAAAATTGAAAGCTTCATCTTCCTCTTCTAGCACCAGCTCAGCAGCAATAGACCTAGATGGTGACTCGAATGAAGATGACTATTTTGGGATATTCAAGCCCATCAAATAACACCTCTGTAAAGCCATTGGGTTGAAAACCAGAAATGGCAGCCCAAAATATTTATGTATTGGGCCAAATGCCCAATAATAATTAAAAAAAAAAGAGTCATTTAAAAAGAAAAGAAAGAAGACAAAAGAATCTTTAAAAAAGCAAAAGATTCCTCTTCAAAGCGTGGCAGACAACTTCTGCAAAAGTCATGGAGCATCTTACTCCATTATCAAAAGAATACAAAAGACGTGGAGCCCCTCATTCCACTATGAAGAGCATCCAAAGCTTCAAGGCTGAAAATCTCTATAAATAGAGGAGTTTTCCAAAGAAGAAAGCAGACTGAAAAATAACAAGAGACTCTTGTATTCTTCAAGTCATACCATTAGAAATATAGTGAGAAAAGAGAGTGTGAGAGTGATAGTGAGAAAACCACCTTCCTCTTCTATTTAATTCCTCTTGTAAGTTATATTTCTTTTGTTTAAAGCTTTCTTTTGTTGAAAGTTTTTCCAAAGTTTGTATATTTGTTCATTTATTAATAAATTTATCATCTTATCTTCCATTCTTGTTTAAGATTTAACAAGCGTATGCTCTGTGCTTGCCTCGTCTGAGGATCCTGCACACCAGAAACTTGTTAGTCTTGTCTTAGTTGGTATATATATATATATATATATATATATATATATATATATATATTTATATATACTATGTATATATATTACAACAGCTTATATAGGGGCTGTTGTGGTTAGTGACATAAACAATAAGAATAAATATCCAATTTGGATTAAAGGGAGCATCAAAGAATGACTGAAAAGACTAAGTGAATTAAAAACAATGTTAGGCACTATGATCCTATAAATGAAGAAACATAACACATAATTACTCAGTGTACAGGTTGAAAGGAAAGACAGATGTATAGAATGGTGTATGCATAGTGATTAGGTGTAAATTATGAAGAAAAGGTTAAGGCTCAAACTGGCTGACTAATGGAAACAGAAGGTAGGCTTTTGGCCAGATGTGGTGAAATCCTAAGTTGCCCGAATCATCTAATGGTATTCAAAAATTCATGTAACTGCAACAAGTATTATAGAGCAAGTTCTAGAAACGAAAGTAAGTACAGCGCACACTCAAACAAGAAAAGTCATGAGCATAATGTGCAATGGATGCTCAATTTTGGTTCAAAAACTCACGTTTGAAGTGGCTAAAATTTGCAATTAGTTCCTAGACTTATCAATTGAATAGTCACATAAATTAAATACGAGATTGACATAATCAAAGTTCACAGTCTAAGGTTGTAAATTCGCAAGGAACTCAAGTAACACCGGTTTAACCCGGCCAAATTGACATATTGAATACAGTGAAATTGCTTTCAAGAACAGAAGATAAAGAGGGACAATCAAGTACTAGTGTGTGAATTAAGTCATTAATTACGAAAGAATAAACTAAACTTAAATGTCATGAAAACCCTAGGTCCTAACATCCTAAGAATAGTCCATTATCATTGCCTTTAACAATTAAGGGATACCCACCCCATACTTGAGTATAACATTGTCCATAGTGTTAGAAAAATTAAAACTGGGTATAGCACATAACTAGCACATCATAATCCTTGAAGATCATACTTAGTGTTCATTTCAAAATGGCAAAGCAAAGTGTTCTACTAAAATAAATTAACATGAAAGGAAAATAAAAGGAAATAACATAAAATTAAACATGCAAAAAGACAAGAAAATAAAATAAAATAAAATAAAGAAGGAAAATAAAAAGAAAAAGGAAAAAGAAAAATAGCACAAATTTTTGTTTCACTGCTGGCAGTCTGCTGAAGGCATATCCTCACTGGTTGGATTTGCTGGAGGATGAGGAGTAGGGGAAGTCATTGAAGGAGGGGGCGGCGGTGGTGGCATAGGGTCCGTGAAGCATCCTGCCAGATTGAACTCCATATCATTGATGAACCGCTAATTTTGTTCTCCGGTGTCCATCATCTTTTTAATCTACTCCGCCATTAAGTCTGTCTGGGTGGCCTACCTCTCCAATCTTGTCATAAGTTGTTAGAGCATATCGTTTAAACCATGAAACTGTGCCCTATTCTCCTCTTGAAACTGCCCAAACTCCTTTCTCTGCTGCGCGAACTCAGTATAGTGCTGCTGTTATAAATCGCAGACTCGATCTAGTCGGTCAACCAAAGCACTAATCTGAGCACTCGATGTCCCTACAGAATAAGAAGATGAGGCTCCAGATGTAGGCATAAACACTTTGGCTGGGTTAGGAATCCTAACATCTAGGATCCCAGCCGTCGGATCTTGGGCTCCTCTAGCCGCTGCCTCTCTAGCCTCCCTGACTATTTTGTTCATGAGCCTGTATTCTATACCATGTGGATGTTGAGTAGCTGTGATCATCTGCATGTTGACCATCTGTCTGATCCCTAGTGGTGTCATGTCACTGATTTGTGAAAGCTCTGATAAAAAGTCGTCCAATACATCTAGTCTCTTGGCTAACCTAGTTACATATGGGCCAAAATAGTAGTGCATCTTCTTCTAGGCGTCTACTATAAATGAACAGATTTATTGAGCCAACAAATATCCCAAATCAAGCTTCTTCCGATGTTGCATAGCCCAGAGGATGAAGACATCGGTCTGGGTTACCGCTCCAAAACTATCTCCCATGCCTATAATCGTGTAAGCTAATAAGGTATGGAGATAGCGGAGATGATCTGGAAGGCTAGATGCCTTAGACCTGCTGGGTTAGTACAATTCGGTATGCACTTGGGTTGATGTAGAGACATCCCTGATACTCCTCCCCCGAGATCTCTTGCTCAGTCCATAATCCCAACTGCAAACCGAATTGTGGGACTGATATTGAGAACTCTCTTCCCCTAAGTCTGAAGTAAACTGCATCAGGCTGATGCTAGTTTGTGATCTGTTACTGCAGGAAGAAGGTGCTGAGGAATTCAATCGTAAGCTCGCGGCAGGTTGGCTCAATGATGTTGAAGAATCGCGCATATGGCAGAGTCTCAAATAGAGTATGCACATCTTGAGCCAATCCCACCCTTTCCATGGATACGAAGTCAATGCAACGTCCTGCCATTACTTGCTTCCATCTCATGACTTGGAATCAACTTTTGTTATCTGCATTAGGGAATGTCCATAATGGATGAAGACCAGGTACGGGTGGATTTGCAGCTAGTGCTCTTCGGACTCAGACTAGTTACTGTTGCGGTGGAGGTGCTGGTGCTGGTGCTGGTGAAGTGGAGGAAGATGTACCTTCGTACACGCGAGCGCTTGCTAGTAGCGGCGTGTTGCGGTTGCTTTCTACTTGATTGATCACGGTCCCTCATATTACCTAATACAATGAATCATTAGTATTCGAACAAGAAATCAAGTTAATCAGAAATTCTACTAAAAATTAAATAGCATAACGGCTATAATTCGACTAACAAAAAACTTTAGACTTAACAAAAGACTAAAGCCTCAATCTCTTGCATAAGTTGATTCACAATGACATTCCAGCCTACGTTATCGTGCACCAAATAAAGCAAATTTATACTAACAATTGTTCAGAATAGAATGCCATAAATAAACTTTATTGCTGCCAAACCCAACACTTATTATTCATAGTCAAATTCACATCAAACATAGCAACTAGTATTAATTAAATCTAATTGAGGTCATATTAAAGCAGTGTAACAATGTAAAACTACCAAAACATATGAAAAGGTCCTAAATAAAATAAATGCATAAAAGAAAAAGATCAAATTTAATCAAATAGAAACAAAAGGCGAAGATACTTACTTGAAGTTGCTGAGACAAGTAAGAAAAATCATAAATAAAGAAGAAAACAGCACCTTGGAGCTTAGAGAGGGGAAGGAAGGAAAATTTTAACAACTCCTCTTTCTATAGTCATGGGGGTCAGCACGGCCAAGACTCAGCCCGTGCTGAACCCTAAAAGCTTCATTATGGCATCCATCCGTCACGGGTGAGGTCACAGCAGTGCTGGTCAGCACAACCTGGTGTTGCTGCCCGTGGTGCCTTCGGAAGCCGTGATGATGGCTGAATCTACCTTGTGCTTTACGTGCATCTCCATCACGGGCTTGGGCACGGGCGTGGTGACCGGCACGGCCTAGTGATGTAGCCTGTGGTGCCTTCGAAAGCCATGGTGAACGGCTGAATTCCCAAATTCCACATGTGGTTCCTCATCACAGGCTTGACTCCGGCCGTGCTGATGAGCACGGCCTGGTGTTGCAGCCCGTGATAGCCACGGAAATCGTGGTGGAAGGTTGGAGTCCGAGCTTTCCTTAGCCATCTCGAGTCACATTTAGGCACATATAAGCACACATTTAGGTTGTAAATTAAGTAAATAAATCAAACGGGAAAGTCCCACTTCATCGATTACCAAAAATCTGACATAAATTACTCCAACCCTAAGTTCATACAACTATGTTTAATATATAAAGTAAGTGTTCTAAAGATCAACAAGCATGCAACGAATGATAACATAAAAGTGGATCGAAGAAAAGAACATAAAATTAGAATAGGAATGCCTCCCAAGGGCGATTCTTTATGATTTTTGAGTCATTTAGCTGGACTCAATATGGATCATTGTTGTAGGTACAGAATCATGTTAACCCGCTGCTCAATCTCCAACGAGTTTTCGTGATACACCTTGATCTTATGTCCATTGGCCTTGAAATCACCCTTCTAAGGATGATGAAGCTCGACTGTGCCATATGGGAAAACTTGCTTAACCACGAATGGCCCCGACCATCGACTCCGGAGCTTCGCTGGGAACAACCGAAGACGTGAGTTATATAGCAATACTCTATCTCTACTCTGAAACTCCTTGGGACCTTTGAGTCGCTGATCGTGCCACTTCCTTGTCTTTGCCTTGTAAATTGAGGAATTTTCATACGCTTGTTGACGCCATTCCTCTAATTCACCCAATTGCCACTGTCTTTCCTTACCTGTAGAATCAACATCAAAATTGCAAGTTTTAAGGGCCCAAAGAGCCCCGTGTTCTAATTGGACAGGTAAATGACAAGACTTCCCATAAACCAGCTTATAGGGCGTAAAACCTGTGGAGGTCCTATATGTAGTTCTAAATGCCCATAATGCATCATCTGGTTTCGAGGCCCAATCCTTCCGACTTACACCCATAGTTCTCTCTAAGATACGTTTTAAACCCCTATTAGTAACCTCAATTTGCCCACTGGTTTGTGGGTGATAAGGAGTAGAGAACCGCTACGTTACACTATAGCGCCTGAGTGCCTTCTCCAATTGAGTGTTGCAGACATGTGTTCCCCTATCACTAATTAGCGCTCTAGGTGTGCAGAACCTAGCAAATAACCTTTTAAGGAACCTGCAAACAACTCTAGCATCGTCAGTGGGTAAGGCCTGTGCCTCAAGCCATTTGGAGAAATACTCAATAGCCACGAGGATATATTTATTACCATTTGAGGAAGGGAAGGGTCCTATGAAGTCAATACCCTAAATATCAAATATCTCAATTGTCTGCATATTGTTTTGGGGCATTTCATCACGGGCAGAGATATTACCTGAGCGCTGACAAGCGTCGCAAACCTGAACAAAGGTTCTAGCATCTTGGAAGATAGTTGGCCAATAAAAGCCTGCATCCAACACCTTCCTAGCAGTATGGTTCGCCGCTTGATGGCCTCCTGCAGGTCCTTCATGAGAGTGCCTCAAGATCTAGAGACTCTCTTCGCCATAAACACATCGGCGGATGACCTGGTCTGCACACACTCGATATAGGAAGGGATCTTCCCAAATGTAGTATTTCAAATCAGCAAAGAATTTCTTCTTTTGCTGATAAGTCATACCCTTTGGTAAGACCCTAGCCACAAGATAGTTAGCATAATAAGAAAACCAAGGAGAATCAGAATATACCTTCAATGAATACAAGTGCTCCTCTGGAAATCGATCATCTATCGTGCTCTCATCAAGTGCTTCCAAGCTCGGATTCTCCAGTCTGGATAGGTGATCTGCTGCCAGATTTTTTGCACCCTTCTTTTCTCTAATCTCAATGTCGAACTCCTACAACAATAAGATCCATCTGATCAATCTTGGCTTAGCTTCATGCTTATTAAACAAATATCTCAAAGCTGAATGGTCAATGAAGATGATGGTCTTTCATAAGATGAGGTATGATCAGAATTTGTCGAAGGCATAAACAATAGCCAACAACTCCTCTATAGTAGTGTAATGTTCCTGGGCTCTTATTAACGTCCTGCTAGCATAGTAAATGGTTTGGAACTTTTTATCAAACCTCTATCCAAGCACAACTCCAATTGCATAGTCACTAGCATCGCACATTAGTTCAAAGGGCAGCCCCCAATCAGGCGAAGCCATGATAGGGGCTTTGGTCAAAAGTTTCTTTAATAACTCAAAAGAAGACACACATGCATCATAAAAAACAAAAGGTGCATCCTTTACTAGTAATTGAGTAAGAGGCCTAGCAATTCCAGAGAAATTTCTAATAAATCTTCTATAGAACCCAGCATAGCCTAAGAAACTCCTAACAGCCCTAACAGAACTAGGGGGTGGTAGCTTAGATATTGTTTTTATTTTAGCTCTATCGACTTTTATCCCTGCATGTGAAATCTTATGCCCTAGAATGATTCCCTCTCTCACTATAAAATAGCACTTTTTCCAATTTAGCACCAAGTTAGCCTCAATGCACCTAGCTAACATGCGTTCTAGATTTGCCAAACAGTAAGAGAATGAATTACCAAAAACAGAGAAGTCATCCATAAATACCTCTATCAACTCCTCAATCATATTATCAAAAATGGCCATCATACACCGCTGAAACATAGTCGGCGCATTGCATAGACCAAAAGGCATCCGTCTATAAGCAAATGTCTCGTAGGGGCAGGTGAAAGTTGTCTTCTCTTGGTCTTCAGGTCCAATTGGGATATGAAAATATCCTGAAAAACCATCAAGGAAACAGTAAACATATGTCCTACTAATCTTTCTAACATCTAATCAATGAAAGGAAGAGGGAAGTGATCCTTCCGAGTTGCATCATTAAGCCTACTGTAATCGATGCACACTCGGAATCCTATTACCATCCATGTAGGAATCAGCTCATCCTGCTCATTGCGAATTACTGTCATGCCTCCTTTTTTCGGCACAACCTGCACAGGGCTCACCCAAGAACTGTCAAAAATAGGGTAAATTAATCCTGCATCTAAGAGCTTAATTACCTCCTTTTTCACTACTTCCTTCATGTTCGGGTTAAGTCGCCTCTATGGCTGAACCACTGCTCTATAGCTATCCTCCATAAGAATCTTGTGAGAACAGAAACTAGGGTTGATCCTAAGAATATCAGCAATCTTGTAGGCGAAGGCTTTCTTATACCTCTTGAGCGCATCTAGAATTTTGCTCGCTCCTCAGATGTTAAATCTGTTGCAATGATCACCGGTAACTTTTCTTCCTTATCCAAGAATCTATAGTTTAATTGCTTAGGCAACTCCTTCAATTCTAAGGTCGGGGGGTCCTCGAAAAAAGACTTCACTTTCTGTACTTCTGACCTGTCAAGAGAAAGGAAAGGATCAGTAGAACAGCTAGGCTCAATAGCCAACAAACTAGCGAGCTGCTCCAACACTTACTCGTTGGACAACTCCTCCTCCTCTCCTTGCAAGGCTACCTGCAAAGGATCATCAAGCAACATTTCCTGTAAATGAGACTCAATCAATTATCCAAAATATCAATAGAAAATACAACATCATCATGGTATAAAGAGTGTCTCATAGTAGTAGTTAGGTCGAAGGTAATGGTCTCATCATTTACCCTAAGTTTAAGTTTTCCATCACAAACATCTATTACAACCCTAGATGTTGCAAGAAAGGGTCTACCTAGGATTAAAGGCACAATACTCTCACCTTCCATATCTATAACTACAAAATCCACAGGAAAAATAAACTTGTCTACCTTAACAAGCACATCTTCAACAATACCCCTAGGAATTTAACAGTCCTATCAGCTAACTGAATGCTCATCCTAGGGGCTTAGGTTCACTCAAACCTAATTTATCAAACAGACTAGTGGGCATTAAATTTATACTAGCTCCTAAATCAGCTAATGCACCACTAATAGGCAAATTGCCAATGACACAGGGAACAGTAAAACTCCCTGGATCTCTTCTTTTGAGTGGCAGCTTATTCTGAAGAATAACCGAACACTCCTCGTTCAGAGTCACTAGTCCTAAATCCTCCAACTTCCTTTTGTTACTCAAGATTTCCTTTAAGAACTTGGCATATTTTGGCATCTGCGAAATAGCTTCAATAAAAGGCAAGTTAATCCGTAGTTATTTAAACAAGTCAAGAAACTTACCAAACTGCTTATCAACCTTCTCCTACTTAAGTCGAGCAAGGTAGGGGACCGGTGGCTGGTACTCTCTCACAGGGCTCTTCTGCCTGTCTTCCACCTTTTCTCCTCCCATTGTCTCAGGCTCTGGCTCCTGCCTAGCTGGCTTATCCTGCATACAAACATCCTCATCACCAGCTAAAGGTAGAGAGCTAGATAATTGCTTACCTGATCGCAAGGTGACAGCCTTGCAATGCTCCCTAGGGTTTGACTCTGTTGTGCTGGGGAGTGATCCTTGTGGCCTCTCAGACAACATCTTAGAAATCTGCCCAATTTGACTCTCTAAATTCTGGATGGATGCCTGCTGATTTCTAAGAGCACTGTCTGTCTGCTGGAATCTCGTCTCTATCGATGTGACAAACTTCATCATCAGCTCCTCCAACTTAGATTTCTTTTCGGCTAGTGGAGAGGGCTGTGATGGTATAGCCTGCTACTGCTGTTGTGGTGGCTGCTGATGCAGTCTTTGAAAGCCTGGTGGACCCTGGGCGTTGTTGTTTCTCCACCCGAAATTTGGATTATTACTCCAGCCGGGGTTGTATGTGCTGCTGTATGGGTTGTTCTGCTGTCTAGGGGCATTACCCATGTAGTCTACCTATTCAATGTCAGCAGAAATAATAGAAGAAGAATATTACTCGAAGCAAACATACCTCCCGCATTACAGTTTGCACCATAGTGCGGGCCACCGTAAAATTCATAGCTTATCTGGGCTACATAAACCGGCATCTAAAGCTGGACTAACTTCTTAGTCAAAAGCTCCACTTGAGCTGCCAAGGCTGCTGTGGAGTCTAGTTGATTGACCACTCCCTGCCTCACTGGTTGGCTCCTAGAAGAGTACCACTGGTAATTGTTCATGGCCATCTCCTCTATTAAGTTCTAAGCATGCTCGGGCATCTTACTGTTCAGTGCCCCTCCTGCTGTTGCATCAACCATTTTTCGAGTAGCAAGGTTCAAACCACTGTAAAAGGTCTGAACCTGCATCCATACTAGTAGACCATGGTGTGGACAGCATCTCAACAAGTCCTTGTACCTCTCCCAAGCATCATACATGCTCTCGTCTTCCATCTGCATAAAAGAAGAAATGTCATTCCTTAATTTAGCAGTCTTAGCTAAAGGAAAGTACTTGTAAAGAAATTTCTCAGCCAATGATCTCCATGTTATGATAGTGTTGGCTGGGAACGACTGCAACCATCTTTTCGCTCGGTCCCTCAGAGAGAAAGGAAACAGCCTCAACCGAATGGCATCATCAGTTGTTCTATTTATCTTGAAGGTGTCACAGATTTCCAAGAAGTTGGCGATATGAGCGTTTGGGTCCTTGCTCGGTAGTCCCCAAATTGTACACTATTTTGCACCATTTGTATCACATTTGGCTTTATTTCGAAATTGTTGGCTGCCACAGGTGGTTGTAATATACTCGTTTGTGTCCCCTCAAGAGAAGGTCTAGCAAACTTGTACATAGTTCTAGCTTCATCCGCAGCCCGATTGTTGTCCCGCATCCCTGCTGTTTAGAGGAAGGTATTTGGTGCAACGTGGCTTTATGTTTGTTCGTATACTTGCTTGAGCAAGCTAAGAAATTATATAAGGATGTTTGTGTGGTAGAATGTACATCACTAAGTTAGCCAAGAATTTATGGGTTTTTGATGGACTCTCGACAATGACATTGGATGGATTGTCAAAGTTAATGGGTCTTGAAACCTTGCAGCGTGTGGATAAGGACAAAACACATTCTACCTAACATACCTCCACCTCAAGATGATTTTAATCTTGACCTGCCAACTGAGCCACCGGCATTCACTGCCAATACTCCAGGTACGTCAGCCACTCCTCAAGACAGTAGGCCATCGTCTTCTTTTTTCTGTCCCTCGCCTTCTAGCGGTGAGCCTTATAAAGATTGAATGGCTTATAATTTTGCGTGAATGGATGAAGATCGGAAGCCGACAGAATTTGAGCAGCAAATTTGCAGATTGGAAATGCAATTGCATGGACTTCAATGCCAAGATAATAAGTTGTTCAATAAAGGCTCAAATGATAGAGATACTTCGGAATCAGCAAGAAATGATGCACCGTCAATAAATGAACATGGAATGGCTCCAAAACTCAATGGTGTACTACTGGCAGTTGCAAGGGTATGCTTTGCCGCAGCCTCCATCGAGTTTTTATTAGCCACATCAAGTGCAACCGGACGACAGGGCGGTTCATGATATTGATTTCGACGATAGCAAGGAGGATAATGACGATGATGATGATGATGGCATGGCCAGCTGACTTCCAAATTCATTTTTTTGTCATTACATGTTTTGAACAATTTACCTATTTTATTTCTTTTTTGTTTCTGGTTTTTGTTTTTAATGGTGTTTTGCATTAGAATGATTTTAATTCATGCACAATTACAATTACTTATTTAAATCCTTTGTTTCAGTTAATTTCGCAATAATTTTATTTCCCGACTTTAGTGTGTTATTATGTTCTCCTATTATCTTTTTGTTTGCCATTATGTTTAGCATGTGTTGATAGAACAGGTACCTAGAAGCTTTAGACTCGGAATTCAGGAATCTATTTCGAACCAGGGAAGCAATTCCTTTCCCATTATTTCTTTCAGTTTTATAGGCACATCGAGGACAATGTGTCCGGTAAGTGTGGGGGAATTTGGGTTTTTGTTGTTTTTTGCTTGGTTGTGATGAATTTCCTATAGGCTTATTGAATTTAATTAATTACTTGACATGATTTTCTTTCTCTTGAATTTATAGGTTCAAAATAATAAATATGGTTATTTAGTTATTGAATTATGATTTACTTGATTTGGCTTTAGATTGAAAACTAAGCTTGGTATCCATGTTAGGGGTTTTGATTCATAGTGTTGCATTATCTTTATATCTTAAAACTTTAGTTATATTTATGAGCATTAAGTTTTCAAAATTCTCTTAATTTTGACGAGTTGACACATCCAATATCCTTTATACTCTCTTATTATTTGAGATGTGAAAAAAAAAAAAAAATCCTAAGAATTCCTCGCTCTATTTCGCTATTCTCAAAAGGGTTCATAATGAAACGAATAAGTTAAAGGAAACCTGAGAATATGAGTAGTTTTTGGATTTGTGAATCTAGTTGAGTAACCAGGGGTTGGCATCATCAGTGTTTACACTCGCGTCAAAAGGCTAGAATGACAATTTCGAATATGCATGGATCTCTGAAAAAATATATAAGCAATCAAGCTTCATGAGAATTTATTTTTTTCTTAGGGGAAAATGTATATCTCTATTTTCTTCAAAATTTTAGGTTAATTAGAAGAAATGCTCATCTTTCTAATTTTAGATTTTAAGCTTTTAATTTTCATGGCTTCCTATTATGAGATTACCCTAGACGTTGGTATTTTATTTAAGGATCGACTATTGGCTAAATGATTCTAGATTGCGATAATATGAATGATTAGTCTTGATATTATTTGATATCTATTTGTTAGAGAGGAAGTTTGTCATTTCTTTATTTTTAATTCTATTCAATTTTCTTGAGGACAAGCAATTGCTCAAGCGTTGGAGAATTTGATAAGTGCTACTAGCACTTACTTTTGAAGCTTGTTTTACCTCGGTTTCACCATAAATTGAGTTTAATTTAATTGTCAGACTTTGTTTTCAGTTTCTTTTTAGGTATTTGGCAAGCTTGCTTAATGAGAGGAAGTTTTAGTTTCAAAGTGCAAGAAAAATCAGCTAAGGAGTACCTACCATCAAAGATAAGAAGGTCACATGGGCATGACACAGGAAGAAGCTGCATGTGTCACCTTCCCGTGTGAAGAGTGAAATATGGCAGAATGATAGCTCATATGACAGAGGAGGCACATGCCCGTATGGCCTTTCCATATGGTTTGGTAAAAAATGGTAGATTGCTCAAGGAATGATACAGGAAGAGGACACGCCTATGTGAGTAGATAATATCTTCAAGAATTGTTTTTGGCTAAGGACGCCACACGACCGTGTGATTCCTAAAGAAATACTATTTAAATGAAATTTTAGGGTTGTCTTGGGAGAGTTCCATCATATTTTCATTTCTCGAGAGAGAAACACTTAAAAACTTCATATTTCTTTCATTTTTAGGGTTTTGATTGGTATTTCTCAAGGAAGAACATCATTTCCTTCATTACTTTTGAAGATTAAGAATTCAAGATTGAAAATTTTCATTTATACTCTTCCATGACTAGTTTGAGATCTTCTTCCCCTAATCTTTACTTCTTTATTGTAATGTCTAGAAAGTAATTTTCTTGCTACTTGGGTTTTAATGGACCCTAATTTGTTTTGTATGGATTGATTCAAAGTTAATGCAATTAATCTTTTCCATGAGTTATATTTTCTCTTGGATTGCTTAATTATCTATTTCAATTGATAAGTTGACATATTGATTAGGATTTGTTTTCATAAACTGATTAGATATAACTTTTTATGAATTGACGCATCTCAGGTATTGAGGATTGATTGAGATACTAGAGATAGATCTACAAGATCCTTTGGTTCAATAGATCCTCAATCTTAATGCATGACCTAAGTGAGTGGGTTTGAAAAGAGATTCCTATCCCTTCTTTTAGGAATTAGGGGTTTAACCACTTGAGAAAGGTTTAAACCTAATTTTGTGGAATGCCAACTCAACTCTTGATTTGAATTAATTATTGTTTGTTTCATGAAATATTTAACTTATTAGGACTCACTACCTGAATAGGCTTTAACCTTGATAAGGTTACCAATTGTTTTAAATCTTTGTTTTCAAGATTATTTTATTTTAAAATATTACTACACCCAAACAATATTTTGATTGCTAAATATTAGTATATAATTGAAGATAGTACTCACAATTAGGTCCCTAGTGGAATGATGATCTTATTTATTATTATATTACTTGATATGATCGGTGCACTTTGTTGTGTGCTAATAGCGTGCATCAATAAGACTAACCTGACCTTAGTTGTCTATGATGTGTAAATACATGTGCAGTGATATGTACGTTGTTAATAATAAATAGTGGCACGTCATTTGCCATATCACCCAATTTTAACTAAAATTTAAATTTGGCTGTAATTGCAATCAATTAGTCAAATTGAACTATTTAAATAAAAATTAAAAAGATGGACTAAATTTGTAATAGGATGTAAAAATTTAGATTTTTAGTATTATTAGATCGCATAAAACTGGTATATAAATAACTATAACATATACTTAATTCGATTATTTTGTTAATAAAAATTTTAATATTTGATTATGTTAGTGTAAAAAATATAAAAATTTTAATCAAAATAACTTCTATATATATCTATATCTATATCTATATATATCATAATATCATAATGCTTATATTAAAAAATTTCATATATATATATACCATTTATAATTAATTGGAAATCACATTTAACTAAAATTTTATAATTGTAAAAAAAATTAAAAGTCTCATACAAAAGCATGAATTATATATTGACTAAATGTATGATTAAAGTAAAATATGATTTTAACTTTATTTTCTTATTTTTCTCAATAACAAAAGAAATTTTTTTATAAGAATTTTTTCTTTCATATGCACATAACCAATAGAAAGTGGTTTTCGAATAATATATTTATCAAGCATTCTATAAACTCATATCTATAAATTAAAATTATATATATATTTTTAGTTTTATATATTAAGGAGAGAAGAATCTTAAATTAACCTCTTACATCTTTACATTGATTAAATTTGAGTATTGTCTGTAATCGACTTTATGAATCTAATTACAGAAAAATAATATATACATATATGAGACTTGCATAATTTACCGACTTTTACTCTTAAATTAAATATATAAAAAAATTCTTACTTTGTTAACCTAGTAGACAAAAAAACTAAAGGTTATAACCTTATTAATATTTATAGTATAGATTATAAATTATAGTTTAAAGTTCTTTATTTTTTTAATTTATTAGAAGTCTAATGGTTTGTGGGTCTCATCTTAAAATCTAAATTCTAATTAATATTAATAGATAATAGTGAAAAGATTATAAAAAAGAAAGAAAAAAAAAAAGAAATGCAGTTTCTACATTAAAAAAACAATTACAAAAACTAAGTTGAATCGCATGGGCACTGTTCAAAGTGGTAAAGGTCGCTAGCATCACCAAAACTTTTATATTCTATTAAGTTGCATATGGCCATGCATAGTCATCACTCTGGGTAGCGAAAACACGACACATTTTTTTAATGATTTACACTGTATTAATTATTTTTTTTAAAATAAATTCAATTACTTGAGAAGTTAAGTATCTAAAACCAATATTTGGATAATATCTGAATTTTAGACTTTATGGATTTTGAACTAAAAATTAGTAAATATATATAACATGTTTCACGTATCTTTGGTCAATAAATTACTTGGCCCGATATAATATAATGTTGTTGAAGAATTAATATTTGGTAGTAGAAATAAAATATTAAAAATTTATTAATAAAAATTTAAAATAATTTGATAAAAAATGAAAAGAATACATTTTGTTAATATATCAACTTATTAAGTCATCATGCATACACTTTATAGGCTTTAATATAATTAGTACCTACTTTGATAAATACTGAGTCAGTTTTATAGAGAATTTATTATTATTATTCTCTAAAAATATATTTTAACAAATTATTAAATCAGTTTTTAAAGATTATTGATTGTGCATTAGTTAAGGTTATGAGAATATAATTAAACTTCATTTATTTATAATAAAAAATAATTTTATATCTTTTTATTAAAATAATTCAAAAAATTATTAAAATTTATTAGTACTAAGATGTGAATCTATTAACTAATTAATTACACAAATATCTATAACTAATATGAGAAATTTGAAATAAATTTCCAACTTGTATATTAACATTCTTTATAAAAAATTGAAATTTCTTTAGATATTTAAAGAAGATATAAAATATAAATATAAAAAAATAAATCAGAATAAAATTGAAAAGAAATCTTAAAATAGATTGATACTTATTTAATATCATTTATCTAAAATTAATATTATTGATATATTTTATTATAATATATAAATTTTATAACGATAATGATGATTAATTTTGTAAAAATATTTATCAAATAAAAGACATTGATAAAAATAAAATCGAAAAAGTGATAAGTCAAGATTTAAACTATTTTAATACTAGATTAGAACTTTAATAAAAGAAATATTTAATGAAAAAAATTTAAATAGAGATAGTCTTATTATATTATTCTTATTAAGAATATTAATTTTTAATATAATATATTATTTTATTAAAATTAATAAACTTTTATAATATATATGAATCTTTAATTTTTTTAATAATATATTAAATTTAACTATTTATAGCTATAAAAATAATTAATAAAAACTTTACAAATTATAGAATGATTTATTTGTAGATGAATTTACTATAATAAAATTTATAAAATATTTATTATATACTATATTTAAAAATATATATTATTTTATTTTTTGAGTAATAAGGAGTTAAGTAGGTAATATTTACATAGCATGTGAGTAATGAAATTAGTATATATTAAATGTAGGTATTCCATGGCTCCTCTCTAAAATAACAAGCGGTACCGATGCGAGATTCATTATAGAAATTGACGGCAAATTCAGTGCCATCCTTCTATCTATCTATCTAGACTGGTGGGCTAAAATAATCTTATCTCTGTCGCTCACGTGGAGAAGCCATAATTCATAAGCTCTTGGGATGTCGTTTACAGGGAGAGCCCACGAAATATTCCTTAAGCTGAAAGGTGCTTACGTGAAATATATTATAAGTGGTTCCCCTTTTGCTTTAAATTACTTCAGTAAGGATCCATTTTTGGCTTTCGCGCTTTTACTGGATCTTACTCAGCTCTCTCTCCTTATAAAACCAAAACTCTCTCCCTCTCTGAAAAATCCACCAACAAAAGAAAAAAAAAGAGTAGGAAGAATCTAAATATCAAACAGCTGGAGCTGGTAATTGTTCTTTTTTTGTCACAAAGTGACTCACTTATATCAGATTTTCCTTGCTCTTTTAGCCACCCTTAAATGATCCCTTTCGTTCTTTGTTAAAAAACGTCTCTCTCTGTGTGTATCCCACTTTTCTCCATTGATGGAGTCTCTATGGATCACCCATCAACGGTTTTGTCAATCGTTTCCAAAATTAATAAATGCCCATCACAGTTTTAGTCCCATAAGCAATGCTCAACTGGGTTTTACTTATTTGCTCACAGAAAGGTGTAAAAACGTCTCCTTGTCTGTTGTAAGATCAGATAATAGAGGTGGCCTTGCCAATTCACCGGAGGGTTCCTCTGCTGTTGAAGATGTGAAGGAAGAGAAGGGGGGGCACATGTTGGCTGCTGACAGAGATGAGTCTGGTTCTGCTATTGGGTTTAACTTGATTTCTCAGTCTGGTATGTTTCACTCTCCATAAATTTTCTTTTCTGGCTTTTTTGATTTTCTGGGCTCTGCTTTTTATGTTGTTTCTAATTCTATTCTTTTCTTCATTCAATAGTTTTGGTTAGTTGTTTATTCTGTTTTACTGTTCTTCTCTGGTTACTATAATTATTTACAGATATCCTATAATCTTTAAATGATTGCTCAATCTTTTCACTTTTTCCTTTTGAATGTAGGCTTTAATAGCCATTTATATCTCTTTTGTTGCTCACTAAAAAAGAAAAAAAAAAAAAAAGTGATACCGAGTACGATGCCTTTATTTTTGTACAGACTTTATCAGATTTAATGTGAATCAGATAGTTCAGTTGCTATGTTAATCACATGCTCTGGCTGACCTTTTGGGAGCTTTTCCCCTCATTTGACCCCACTTCATGTCGGATTTAGCGACAATTGGTACTTGTATCTTTTATACCAAACTTTAACCCCACATAATGATCTCCAAAGTGCATAGGATGGCAGTAAATATATTTAGATTTAGCGTCAAATCATTGTGAAGTTATAGGGTATATACCAGAGTGAAATATTTACAATAATTAGTTACTGCTGATTATCACACTATTATTAACCAAAATTGCTGTTGCGGGATATGATTATCAAATTGGGTGTGCAATTTATATTTGTGGCTTGGTGTGATGTATTCCAGGGTCAGCTTCTGGTGAACTGGTTATGTGGCGTAACTTTGATGTGGTCCCCTCCTTTAATACCACATTAAGAATAAATAAAAATAGATTTTTCTGAAGACGAACCCAGTTGTTAAAGGATTCCAGACAGGGCCAGGAGTTTCAGATTCAACCATGAAATACACCAGAAGCCAAACCACAGTTTGACCTTTTCATATTAAAAATTATAAGCATATGCATTTTATTTATTGAATAAACTATTATTTAGATTTGATGGACACCTATAAGAACATACATAAATAGCACATATAGGTCAGGTATATAATTAAGGATAATTATGGTTATAAAGAGTGTAGTCTTTCCTTTTTTTCGGTTATCACTGAATGTATAAAATTTTTTTAGCTAGAGGATCCTAGTCCGACATGCTGGTTGATGCTGGTTTTGAAAACTTTACTCAAATATGGTTCATGGCATTTGGGATTGTAATTTACCAAAATGGCATTGCATTTGATTTCTTGTTTTAATTTCCATTTATGTGCACGTTATACTGTTCAAGATAAGGCTGGACTATACAGCAAGTTGCCTGCCCAGTTGATGTTAGAAAAAATAATAATTATCAGAAGCTTGCCAAGATTTCCCTGTTGTAGCTTGTAGGTAAAGTTCCAAAGTAAAGTTCTCATATGCTAATTGAACATCATTTTCAATAGAAATTGGTAGGCAACTGATGCTGTTGGAGACCTCCAAGTTAAAGAACTATGATTTAATTATTAGTTATGAATTAGATATTTTTCTCACAATCATCTAATTAGGAAGTTTAAGATTTAGTATTTTTCAGGAATTTTATTCTCCTTAGGAGTATTTAAACGTTAATATTGGGTTAGTTTTTTCTTGTTAGTAGTTGCTTAAAACTTTTCTAATTAAGAATCCTAATTCTAGTAGTATAAGGATTAGGTTTTGGGTTTTATAGGTGCCCATAGTTATTTTCCTATTAGATTATGATAGGTTATGATATTTTCAGTAATAAAAGATACATTATTTTCTAAAGCTTTGTGCTTTCCCTTTAGCTTTATACGGTGATTATATATTTACACTTGAGACCTAGCTCAAGTAGCAAGAGTGTTTTCGCCTTTATGACGAGTGTGAGGGGATGACTGCTCTCTATTATGAATTCATGGTCCATTGGACCTCCCATGGATAAGAAGAAAAAAAAAAAAAATCGTGGCTACATATTTGTGTTCCTCGGTAGTTTTATATCACTAGTTCCTTCAGGGTTTTACATTAGTTTGGTATCGGACCAGGCTCAACCAAGATTTCTTAATCTCTTTTTCCACATGAGATTTTATTTTTCTGATTCAGAAGAAAAAGAAATTGATAGTGTTGTGGATTGAAATTCAAAAGATTAAAGAAGATGAAATCAAAGCTTAAAATGTATGATTGGATGAATTGTATTATCTTAGGGAAGCATATGTTGTTGTTGTAAGATCTCCCTTTTCTGAAGAATATTTGACAATCCAACATCTTTTACAAGATAGAGAAAAACAATAATATACTATTGTTCAACAATAAAGTAGTTCCATCATTTGATAAAGGAGAACAACATGTTCCTACAACTAAGACTATTTATAAACAAGGAGATGAATTAGTTGAAGAAGCTTTGGAAAAGATTATGATAACAATTAAAGCGATTAAGATATTTGGCAAGGAATGATGCAAGACTAGAAACTCATCGTGACAAGTGAACAAGTTGAAGAGTAAAAAATGTGTGATATAAAGTCCAAAATGATGAGAATGATTTAAAAAAATTTGAAGAACCTACTTTGGCGAAAGAAGATCTAGTGAAAACAAAGGAGATTGCAAATCCAGTTAATTTTCTTATTTATGATGAATTCAAGAGCGAGTTAATATTGCAATCTATGATTAAGTTCACATGTGTTTATGAACTTGGTGATGCAAAAGAAATGTTGAAGTTTAAAGTCTTAATTTTGTTGTTGCCATCCAAGAAGACAGAGATACACCTTTCTCAAATCCAATTTTTCATCTTTTGGCACTATAAAACTCGAGTTCGAGCTTTCTCTAACTAGAGGAGAATGACGCAATCAGAGTTCAAGCATAGAAATTATTTAATAATTAGTTAGGACTGGATATTTTTCTTGTAATAATTTATTTAAGAAGTCTAGGAATTCTGTATTATTTAGAAATTATATTCTTGTTCCTAACATGTTAAAGTTATCTTATTTAGTCTTGGGTTAATATTTTCTTGTTAGTATTGGTTTAAAATTATCCTAGTTAGGAACCCTTAATTCTATAAGTATTAGGTTTAGATTTTGGATTCTATAAATACCTCTAGTCATTTTCTTATTAGGTCATGATATGTTATGATGTTTTCAGTAATAAAAAATTATTATTTTCTAAAGCTTTGTGCTTTCTCTTTAGCTGTGTGCTATGGATTCATGTTTGTGTTGTTGTAGTTCCTTAGTCGTTGTACGTCAGTTACTCTAGTCCTTGCTTATCAAATGTAAAAAATGCTAGAATGATACTCTTTTATTACTTTTGATATTGGTTATGAGGAAAAAATAGTGTTAATTAACCTTGCGTTTCTCAAGGCTTTCCGAAATTGAACCTCTTTCAAGGCTGAAGAACTATGCTATTCTGTTTTAATGGTCTGTTGTGGATGCTGAAGGCTTGTGTAAAAGCTTATAAACTTGACCTGCAGGTGACAGCCTAGTGAAAGCTGATGAAGCTGTAGCTGATAGAGTCGAAGATTCTGTGGACATTGAAAGCAGAGAGAAAGCTCAAACCAAAGTAAAGCACAACATTGTTTTTGTTACTGCTGAAGCAGCACCATATTCAAAGACTGGTGGATTAGGAGATGTTTGTGGTTCTTTGCCTATAGCATTGGCCGACCGTGGACATCGTGTAATGGTTGTTTCCCCCAGATACATGCATGGCAGTCCTCAAGACAAGAATTTTGCTAATGCTGTAGATTTAAATTGTCGTATCAAGATATATTGCTTCGGAGGGGAGCAAGAGGTCTCCTTTTATCATGAGTATAGGGCAGGTGTTGATTGGGTAAGATTTCTAGTGCTGTATCATATATAAGAATCTTGGCCCCTTAAACTTTCTATAAAATATGAATTGCCTGCTTTGGGAAATTTTTTAATTTCTAAACTTCCCTCTAGCTTTTCTTGTTCATTTTTTAGTAACATCAATAATATCATGTCCTTGTGATCAATGATTTGTTGTTTTCTCATTCTAGGTTTTTGTGGACCATCCTTCATACCACCGACCTGGAAACCCATATGGTGATAGCAATGGTGCATTTGGTGACAATCAGGTAGTTTGATGATTTGCAGCTGCAGGGCTGATATTTATAATATTATAGAATATAGAATTTTGGTTTATAAAAACAATTGCTTCTCATTTGGTTTTGCAGTTTAGGTTCACTGTTCTTTGTCATGCAGCATGTGAAGCTCCATTGGTGCTTCCACTTGGAGGTTATACCTATGGAGAGAAATGTCTCTTCCTTGCTAATGACTGGCATGCTGGCCTTGTCCCTGTGTAAGTGGTCACTTGTTCATCTCTGCAATTATTTCCTTCTTGTTCAACCATGCATCACCAATGATCTCCAACTGTTTCCTCCTCATCTGGATATACACCTCCCTTTCTGCTCCTTCTTGTTTGCAGCTTATTATTTATTTATTTAATTTCGTATTTTGGTGATGATTTCTACCATGCTCCTTGGTGCTGTTAGAAACTTGTCAAGGTACTGCTTGACAAATTCATGAATGTTAGTTATGTGTTGATATCTACACGTCCTGTTGTTCAGACTTTTGGCTGCTAAATATCATCCGTATGGAGTTTATAAGGATGCCCGAAGTGTTCTTGTGATACATAACCTTGCGCATCAGGTAGATGCTTGTCTTGTGATACATAAGTTTGTATTATTTTGAGCTGCATATTTACAATCCTGACTGCTCACCTTTTGTCTTCATGCAAGGGAGTGGAATCTGCAGTGACATATAAAAATTTTGGACTGCCTTCAGAGTGGTATGGGGCACTGGAATGGGTCTTCCCCACGTGGGCAAGGACTCATGCTCTTGACACAGGTGAAGCTGTAAATGTACTAAAGGGTGCGGTTGTGACAGCTGACCGAATACTCACAGTTAGCAAGGTCATTGATGTCATATATCATGCGCCTCTTTGAGATGTTTTATTTGGTGAAACATGAATATTTGGTGCTTTGTGACGATTACCTTGAATTTTCAACACAAGTATCTCAGAATAAGAAACATCTTTCTGGTTGGCTTTAATAAGAAACATCTTTCTGGTTGGCTTTACTTTGAGATAGTAAAATGTAAATAATATAAATTTGAAAACATTGAGATCATTTATGTAGCAATGATGGTCATCTATTGATATAATTTGAACAGTTTAATGTTATTACAGGGGTATTCTTGGGAAATAACAACTGTTGAGGGTGGATACGGGCTGCATGATTTGTTAAGCAGTAGGAGGAGTGTTTTGAATGGTATGTGCTTGCACTTTATATTTAAGACTATTGTTTGTGAATTATGGGGCGCCAGTCAGATGATAATGCAGGTTCTATACCTGATAACATTTACTTTGGTGCTTGAGTTAGTAATATGTCTCATTTTTATTAGGGATCACCAATGGCATTGATGTTTCTGAATGGGACCCCTCATCAGATAAGCATATCACTTTCCATTACTCTGTCGATGATCTCTCTGGAAAGGTGGTTAGCTTTCTCTCTCTCTATATATATATATTATATATATATATATATATATATCTTTTCTTCTATGGCTAATCATTTTGAGGCTTCCTTTCATATCCCTATTCATTATATATTGCAGGTTCAGTGTAAGATGGCTTTGCAGAAAGAATTAGGTCTTCCTATTAACCCAGATTGTCCATTGGTAAGACATTGATAATTTTATTGCATCACGGCCATTAGCAGTAAAAACTCTTCTCTGTTAGTTTAGTTGATTCAAGTTGAAACTGTAGATTGGATTTATTGGGAGACTGGACTATCAAAAAGGCATTGACCTGATACGGTGGGCAGTTCCTGAGCTGATGGAAGAAGAAATTCAATTCGTAAGTGAGTTATTCTATTTGTTTCATTTTCTTTTCAGCCCTAAAAAACTGCATTTGATGGGCCAATTCACTGCTTGCTTTCATTCGTCTTTTACATAAATCCCAAATATACTTAGACATGTATATTCACTTTAACTTTTAGGGTGAAATACATATGTGAAGTAGTCTCAGTAGATAATTTTAGGTTTGAATCAATATACGTTGTTAAGATCAATTGGGCCTTAAATACTGTTGTGAAGCCTCACAAGAAAGTTTGTGGTTTATAGTCCTTGATGTTTAGCCTTCTCACTTTCAAGTGTCACTTTTTATGGCCTTTCACTCTTCATCAGGAATTTTTTGTTGCGTTTTTTTCCTTGGAGAACTGATAATATAGAGCATGGATCAGGTAATGCTAGGATCTGGAGACCCACTGTATGAAGACTGGATGAGAGGAGCAGAATCAACTTACAAAGACAAATTTCGAGGTTGGGTAGGATTTAATGTCCCAATTTCCCATAGGATAACTGCAGGGTAATCCAAATTTTCCATTCATGTTTATGTACTACTAGAAAAATAAATGAGAGAGTTTCAAGTTAATTCAATTGCACTGATTGAAGTGTGGGATGAACAGATGTGACATATTATTAATGCCCTCAAGATTTGAGCCATGTGGGCTAAATCAATTGTACGCTATGAAATATGGAACCATACCAGTAGTTCATGCCACTGGAGGACTTAGGGTAAGTGAAATTGTCCAAGAGAAGCTAAAAGCAATTGTTCTTTTTTCTGGATATGGTCATTAACTACTCTTGTTCTATCTGTATATCAGGATACTGTGGAGACTTTTAATCCATACGCTCAAGAAGGGATTGGTGAAGGCACTGGGTATGTGATTTTTCCTTAAGCTCTGAATTACATTTTCGTGGAAGTTCCTTGTTAGTTTCAAAACTTAATAGCTTAATTAGTGCCTTTACCCCTGGGATTGAATAAAATTAGTCTTACACTTAGTTATGCACCTGATATCACGTCTAGTGCTATGATATCAAATAATTGTGCAACTTAATTTATTGAAGTCTAGTTATGGTGCTTTGGATCTGAAGCCAGGAACAAGCACTGTTGTAAAAGATACTTTATTTAAGTAATTTCTTTTAAGGTTATGACCAAAATGGACGTTTCTAAGCCATTTTGTTTCTTTTTTTCTTTTGTAGTTTATTTCCCGTCCAAATCTTAATGCCTGCTGGTGTTGGGGGGATTTGGTAATTTATTACATGATACTATAAAACAGAATTTATTAACAATTCTTTTTACCTTAATCCTATGGAGTTTTGCAGTCTTCACATCCCTAAAGTTTTGTGTCATGTTTGCACTGATGACAGGAACAAATGGCATTATTCTGAAGTTAAAAATTAGTGCAACTAGAGCAATAAGAAAATTGCAACCTATTCAATTGATAGAAGACAGAGAGAGCCCTCTAGAGTTTAATGATGCAAGAATGTGATAGGAAGATTACATCGATGTAGGACAGCTAGGACGAGCTTTATGAGAAAAAAAAAATGATTTGTTTATGGATTGCTAGAATTTGAAACAAAAGATTCTGAGCATCACACATGAAGTTTTTTAAGCAGCACCTCAGGTTACAGTTGCATCACACAATGCTAGAAGCATAGCTGCTGGAAAATATTCACTCATAAACTTAATAGTAAAGCCTTGCAACAATCGGTTTGTAGAGAGTCGAAATAATTTTATTCCCCCCAGTACTAGGAATCCTATGTAAAACAAAGGCCCCTTCTATTTGACTAGACCAATTAAGATCTAATAAAACTGAAAACATCAAGAAGTAAAAGTTCAGACCCAAATGAATGCAACCAGTTCAGTGCCAGAAAAGGTTAAAATTACTAAATGCTACAATTTAATGCTCCAAATGCGGGGCAGCAGATAATTTACTTAAATAAACAAAAATGTAGAACATCTAAAAGAACTATAAAGTACTCTATAATATCTAAAAGAAGTCCAGTATTAAACTTAGACTGCATCGCTATAAAATTAATACACGCATACCTTTTATTTCTTTCTGGGAGAAAAACTACATTAACAAAACTTGTGACGTATTATAACTTCTGGGAGATTTTAGTTTTTATGCTGGAAATTGCATAATCAACCTAACCTTTCTAAAAAGTTCAATATGATGTAAAAAAATGTATGTTTATATTACCATTACAAAGCTCTGGTTCTGCATTAATGCTGATTTTATTTTCCTAGTGTGAATTAAAGTCTTTGTTTCTTTGAATATGACCTTGTATAAATTCCTTGTCTTGTTAATGTATTGACAGATGGACTTTTTCTCCACTATCAAAAGAAAGCATGCTGGTGGTAAGTTAATTGCATCATTCATGCGAACTTCATCTCTGTTTAAGTTTCCTTAGAAATTTTGATCTTACTTCAATGCAAAACACCATTTTAATTGTTTATTAAATTTCTTAATAAAAGAACTATTTCATGCTCGTGTTGTTATCCAAGAGTCAAATCTCTGTTTTTATTGTCCTCCTTTTTAATTGTTTTTCTATTTTCCTAATTGAACGGATATTTCATGCCAATATTTTTGTTATTCAAGAGACAAATCATGATATTTAATAGAGTGATTATCAGTATTGAGAAGCTCATGCACGGTAAAGTTGATTTTTATAGTTTAGGTGACGAGATTATCACTGAAACTAATAATTCATTCATTCAAAATCTCAATAAAGATACCTGTTTGATGAAAAAGTAAACTCAATTTTTGTCATGGTCATATCATGATGAATAGTGAGGAGCTTCTATGCCACTTCAACACCTGCACATGGCTCACAATCAGTGTCTCACATGAGCTAAGGTTTTAGGTGAACTTTCTATACAATTATTTAATTTAGTCAAGCTTTTTGCAAAGCATTCTTAAACAATTTTGGAAGAGATGTTGTCTGCTTCTCTACTGCCACATGAATCCTACTTGGATGAGCTTTCATAATATAATTGTAAGGTAGATGCTTAGAAGACCTTTCATAATAATTTGGATCACTCCTTGTGTTGATAAAATAAGCATAAAAATCAGTGTGTGCTGGCATTTTTTTCCTTGCACCAATTTGAATAGTGCTAATACCTTGACTGCTCTTTTGCTATGAAAACAAAGGTTCCTTTGTGTTTTACTATTTGTTTGCTCTTATTTTCACTCTTAGCCCAGGTCTAACCATTTCTGACTTATTCTTGATAGGCATTAAAACTTGCTATCAAGACATACAGAGATCATAAATCATCATGGGAGCAAATAATGAGAAGAGGCATGGAAAGAGACTCCACTTGGGAAAATGCTGCAATTCAATATGAGCAAGTTTTTGAATGGGCATTTATTGATCCACCCTATGTTAGCTAAAAAGGCAATTTAGAAATAGGAAGAGAGAACCTAGAGAAACAAAAAAGAAAGACCCAACAATATTCTTAGCTTAGTCTTCATGTCTGATGAAGCTTGGCTGGAAAAGATCATATGGAACCAGCTGGAAGCCATATATTACGAGTATAATAAACTAGCTAATGAGCTAACAACATGTATTTGCGAGAAGTTTGATTCATTTTGATGAAAGTCGAGTTTAATTTTTTTTTCAATTTTTACTAGTGATCCTCTTATTATACTTTAAAACCATTTTAAGTGGAATTCTATTGTCGGCATTTACATCACATTGACTTGGATACAGCGAGGGAATTTGTAGGCCTAAACATATAATAAGAGGTCAAGGCTGTTAATGCAAGTTAGAACTTGGAATGCATTTGGTATCTTTTATATATATATATATATATATATATATACATACAAGATGGTTGGAAAGAAAAGACTTTGGTATGTCTTATTAATAACAAGTTTGACACATATATTATCATATCATGGTAAAATTAGAGATGACTTCATACCACTAATTTGTCTACATTATAATTTATGAACACAATAATTTGTAGGTTCATGCTCTATTTGATCAAATAATTTTAGTTATTCAAAATTATGGTAATTGAAAAAGAAGTATTGAACACAGAAGCTAAAAGAAATTTTTTTTTTTCTAACACTGTCAACGAGATATATGAGATTAGATTGTGTTTAATTGAAATTTATAGAATTTATTTGCAAATTTAAAATTTATGTTTTTTGAATCTATATAATTAAATTTATGTGAAATTAATTATAGTTAAACTAAATTCTAATATAATAAATAAAATTTTGAAATGAATTCCATATTAGTAAGTTAATATATTTTATAACACCAAAATATCTTTTTTAATTTTATTATTTCAATTTTATTTTTTCTTTCATATTATATTTTCTGAAATAAAATAAATTTATTTTTATAGATTTTAACCAAATAAATTTTTATAGTACTTGCTGGCTTTAAAAAAATCAATGAAAACTATTTCTTTTTCTATATTTATATCATCCTAAGAAGTTGTAGAAGTTTGTATTTTTTAAACACAGCTAACGATATTATTATAAAAACTTATCTCCATTCAAATTAATCAATTTGTATTTCATACTTCTTAATTGTTGTTTAATGATTGTATTTATGTATGAGAATTTTTATTTCTCAGTGAATGAACTTTAACTTTTAATTATAATAATTTTATTTTATAATAAAAAAGGCTCATCCAGGCCTCTAATATTTAGTCTAAGACTTAGATAGACCCTTCTTCTTTTCAAGTCGAAATACATTCTTGATGTTAATAGACTTAATTATTTATGCCTTCTCTAAATATTGCAGATGACAGAGTTAATTCCCGTTAGAGACATCTGATGTGGATTTTTATATTTGGAGAAAAGGAAAACATAAGGAGAAAACCAATCATGGCATGTTCTTCGTTTTCTTTTAGGAGATCAACAACAACATCAAAAGATAACGACATGAAAAGGCGAAGTAACTAGAAACTGTATATCTTAGTCATCCAAGGATATGCGATTGTCCAAAGGGATTCCAGGTTAAAGCCCTAAAGTGAACTGCCTAGACTGATCATAACCCAGAGTGAAGGTTTTATGGGCGCCTTAATTACCGAGTAGTTTGCTTAATTTTGATATTGGAGTAATTTTTTTCTTTTATTTATTATTAAATCTGGTTCATGTAGACTGGTGGGTGTGAGTTTTTCAAGTGGCATGATCAGACATTTACAGCAACCGCGAAGGAAATTATAAACCAATTAAATATGAAAACACATTGCTTTTGGCAGAGAACAGGAAACTGATGAGGGGATAAAGAGAAAGTGATGATATTTTGTATGACTATGGGCTAGGAGTTGTGGACAAAGAGATCAAAAGCTTATGGGCTGAACTCAACCAATTAAACAATGCTAAAGAAAGAGAAATTTAGGAGCTGCATTGTTTAAGAAAAAAATGAAATTACCCTTGTTTTTGTATTCTTGGCCTTGATGGTATATGTAGCTTATTCTTTGTTATTTTAGTACTTAAGTATTTTTGGTTTATTATTGTAGTAAATTAGTTATTAACAGGAACATAATTGTATCATTATTCTATTTTGTGAAAATGAATTTCATTCCAATTGAAGTTATTGAGTTCAATTTAAATTGACAACTTCATAATAGTAATCTGGTTCAAAATATCGTTAGTACAAATTGAAATTAAGTTATGTTGGCAAAATAAAGCAGCAACTTTCATTGTATATTATTAATACAAAGTAGTAACCATAGTGCCTCTATGTTTACATTTACAAAAAAAAAAGAAAAAAAAAAGCGGCCATATTGCTTGAAGGTTTACATTTATACAAAAAAAAAACATCTAAAATAGTTCCTAAGTTCCTTTAGAACTTGATTGTAAAGTCATATATTCTAGTTCTAATGGAACTTAATAATATCAAAATCATTCAAAAAGTAAATGTAATAAAAAATGCAAATATAACATAAAAGTGGCATAACTTAATCCTAATTGTCATTTTGATAAGTAACTGCACTTGCATTAGTAGAACTGGCCTTCCTTTTTTTTCTTCCAACACATTGCTCTCTTTTTCTTTATAGTTGATTCGAGGTAATTGAAGGTTCTCCCATCCAATGTAGTCTTGGACAAGGTAGGTATATGGCATAAGTAACCTTAGAGCCATCCCCAACAAACTTGATTTTTCGACTAGCAATTTGTGAAGTTGTTGCTGGCTTTTTCCTCCTCATTTCTCGCTCATTTGGAATAGGAAATCTAGTCATAGGGATAACCACTCTTTCACTTACCATACTAGGGTGCCAAGATGGAATCAAGCTAATCATACAATGATTTATAAAAATCATGCACAAATCATATTCAAAATAAATGGTTATATTACATGTTGTCTCACTAATGTCCAAATCCACATGCACTTTATATCTAACATTGGCTACATTTTCTAATTTGTGAGTTCTAGATTGGCTAGCGAGTTAATCTGTAGGGACCTATAATCAAAACAGTTACAATTTATATCACTTACATTACAATAAAAATTAAAACACATGAACATCACAATTATACACAAATCTCACCTGATTGCCTCTGTTTGAGCAAGATATTCTATTATGACCCTCTTGATGGCAAATACCACAAGTTTGAGAACTTCTTTTCTCGGTTAACATGCTAATTTTGCTAGTTGGTTTACGTTCATTGGATCCTCTAATACGTTTCATTCTTGGTCTGCCAGCCATTTTGACCATAAGAGATGGTTCAAAGGTTGAAAATTCTCAATCTCATCTTTATGGTACTAAGTTTAAATGAATGTCATGGGCTCCATTTCTTATGGGATAAAACACAATTAGCATGCTCACATGGGATTCTAATAATATCCCATGGTCTGCAAGTACACAAGTGCATATCCATATAAACTATATGCCTGTCATATCCTTCCCCTGTCTTAAAACCATCATCACTATTAAAAACCACTATGCAACCAGCAACATTCTCTTTATTGTCTTAAAATCTTATCATGCAAGTGGGATTTCACTCATTAATCTACTTTTTAGCCAGTAACTTATTATCTTTTATCCTACTAATTATTTACAGCCTGATATCATCAAGCATACTAATTATTGGCTTGTGTCTAGCATCTTTGATCCATGAGTTAAAATACTCAGAAATGTTATTATCCATACTCTCAAATTGTGACCTACTGCTGAAGTAGGCTTTACACTAGTTGTGGGATGGGTATCTCATCAAGTCATTTGCAACTTTTTTACTAACTGCTCCAAGTTTTTTCAAGTTATCCTTAAATTGCTCATCATATGTGCTCTAAGAACAAATCCAAAATTTTTTCTTCAATTCCTCCTCTCCATTTTTTATTCCAATTTTCATGAATGTGTCTTACACACCATCTATTAAATGCTAGTGGTAGAACCCTCATGTTTGCATCAAGTAATACTTGAAAAAAATATGTATATTAACAAACTAAGAACCACACAATTAGGCATACTGTTTAACAATTTAAATAAACGTAAAGAAAAAGTAATCTTACTTTTGCATGTCTGAAACCTTATAATTTAAAATTTTCATAAAAATTTCATAAGGCTCCTATATGTTATATTGAGGGTTGAAAAGAAGAGGAAGAGGAAGTTCATCCCCCTACTCAAGTTGGCATTAGTGGTGCAACTTCATCTAAGGACAAGGCTCCAATGGAAGAAGAGGAAGAAAGCGATTAAGAATGACTGGTTTGACCTTTTTTCTTTTTATTTTTTTCTGACTATAGTTGCGATCTCTAAATGGGATTTTCAGTCATCTATCATGTATTCACTTTTATTTTCCTTTATTTTCTTTCAAATTGTCCATCAGTCCTTGCTTGATCATACATTCATGTGTTTGCTCCTTATTAATGCAATCATTGTTTGTATTTTCCTACTCTAAGCTCTTCTTATTTTTATCTAATTCTTTTTTCTTTTCTTCTCACTTTTCTTATTCTTTTCGATTTTACCATAGGGGGATAGATGTATTAAGAAGATATTAGATGCATTAAGATGTAAGGAGAGAGATGTATTATCAGCATCCATTTTCCAGATCTAGATATCGAAAGAATTACGGAAAACTCGATATTCAAGGATTAAATTGTCAAATTTTTTGGAACTTTTGCTCCTTAGTGCCAATCGGCTCTGTTAACAACTGAATCGGCTCTACACACAACTGATTAGCTGAGCATAGAGCCGAATGGCTCTATATGGATTGATTGACCATTTTTTCGAATTTTCACCCATTTTATGTGTATTTTCAACCTAAAACGCCAAAAACTGGTAAAAATAAGTTTCTATAAGGTATTTATGATAATGATTGGTTTTCTATATTTGTTGATAATTTTTTGAAATTAAAGAATAAATCTCTTTTATTTGATATTGATCTAATAAAGGGGAGGGATAATCAAAATCTATTTATTTTAAATAATTTAATAATTATCAATACCTCCTAAAGTTGCTTAACCTTACTGCTATAAATAGAAGAGTATGACCTAGTTCTAGGGTTAGTGAGATTCCTTAAACTACACTCGTTGAGTAATAGAGCTAAATATATAAGAGTTTACATCGATACATGCAGAGAGAAAGCCCTTAGCAAGCCACTAAGAAAGAACTCCCAAGTTAGGAAATGCATTGAAGATTGATAGAAACTTTTTGAAAACCGAAAAAGGCATAACTAGATTCTTATCCCCTCTTTGATTCAACAGCTTCCTCATCTCCTAAGGCTCATAGAACGGCGACTAATGGTGACAACCTGAGGGTTCTCCTACATCAATATCATCAACTTGGTTGTGGGTTCAATCCTTGAATGCAAATTAGAAGATCATCTCACCTTATGGTCGACAACTTACTAACTAATGTCTAGCTGCGAGTGAGTGACTGGCTGAGATGTAACTGATCTAACCGAGATAGAAGTCTAGCTAATTATAGATTTATTTTTCCAAGCATCTCTCCTCTAATTGCTTCAACATTTATTTTTTTATGAAAACATGTTATGAATGTTCTTTTTATGATTATTCTATATAATCCACATGATTAGATTAAGATTTCTTTTCTACTGAATATGTTGATTTTATTGGATTTTGAATCTAATAATAAGAATTCCTAGGGTCTTGAAACTGATTCGATTAGATTTTGAATCTAATTAGATAATTAGGTTATATTTTCCTGTTTTGTTAATTATACATGTTCTAACCTAATTTTCTTCCTTCTGTGCATTAAAAAATCAATTATGGGCACAAAAATCGAGGAAATATCGCAGAAAGCCCCTCCAAGCCTTTAGAGTCGATAAGCTTTTCACCTTGAGTCGATCGGCTCTATGCATAATTAGGCTGATCTTTTATTTTCCTAATGTATTTTGGCAGTTTCTTTCATTGTAACTTAGTTTTAGGATTTTCTTTATGTTTCTTTTAATTGTATGTGGGTTGTAATAGCTAGATTTACTTCTTATTCTTATTTTTTATTCTTTATCTATGATGGATGCCCAAATATATGCTATATGATTGCCTAATTAAGACTAATCAGATAGACTTAGGCATTAAAATTGGACCTGGCATGAAAAATATAGTCCATTAGCTTAATTAAGATAGTAATTGGGCTTTAACTTAAAATCCATATAGACTAATGGGTTTTGCATGCTTAATTAGGTTAAAATTAAGCCATATTAGATTTAGGATCACCAAATTAAGCCTCTTCATAAAAAGTAGTCAATTAGGCTTAAAGGCTGAAGATTAATGCATAATCTGTAAGTGCGCTAGACTAGGTGGGCCTTGCACGTAATTAATTAGTAAGTTAGGTTAAATAACTTTGATGTACGGGTTGGGCTTTAATAAAATGGGCTAGATTTAGGTGGACCGCACATGCTATAGTGCTTGATGTGTAGAAAAATTATGCTGCATTTATAGGGAATAGCCTGTTAAATAATAAAATTAAAGATAAATATATACAAATAAGAAAGTTGACTTTCGGATCCATCTCTAGATTTATGATGTAAGCTTCCTTATAGAATTGATAAATGTCACTCATTAGTAAAAGTGTACCGATTACCCGGGTGACGACTCCTATCTCCGCAGTAGTCTCTATGACTAGTTAGCATGTTTTCGATTAGGTTGAAAAGCCTTGTAGTGCCGTAATCGCTAAAGACACTTGGGTGCGCACCTAAAACCGCTGCCTATAGGGGCGACTTTAGTAGAGCTAAAATAAGCTAATTCCAGTGTATATCTGTCTTTAATTTTATTATTTAATGGGTGGTTCTTGCATCACTACATTTTCACACTATTTGGTCCCCAGAGCCCTGATGGCATCCGTTAGTGGTTCTCTAGTTCCACTCGAACCTTAGTATTACGATACTGGCTAACCATCACTCATATGTAATGAGTGAATTTCCTTCATCGCATGGACCTTTGAGTGGGGAGACGAGCCCAGAAAGAACACTTTTTACTTGTGGGAGCCTTTTTACCCTTATCCTAGACTCGGCTCACAGTTATGATAGTAGCAATCTCCCTTAGGAACCCCATTGCTTGCTATTTAAGATATTTCTCTTTATAAGTACTCAAGCCTACATATTAAAAAGCCTTGCCTAAAAAACTTGTGGAATTAGGCCCTAAGCCCAAAATATGCAGGCTTTATACTTATAATGAGAAACATTGCCTTATTTGTTTTAAATATGCTTTTGAGAGATTATGTCATGCACGTCGGGCCTACTATCCCCTGTTGGTAGGAAGCCCAGGCCCAAAATCCTAAGGAAGAAAGACTCACCATGAACCGTGTGCGTGAGTAATGTGGTTGGAAGGATGCTTTGTATATAATGTGTGTGCTAAACCTTTCTCTTTGTCTTTGTGCATAGCACATGCATCATGCATCTCATGCATTACACGCATCATACTATCCCTTTTCTTTTTAGCCATAGAGACACTCCTTTGTGTTGGATAAGACAAAATAGTGGAAGGCTAGAGAGGATACCGATCTCATCGAGAATCCGGACCGTGGTAGAGCTCCTTGAAAAGCCAAGACATCAAGCTTCCATAAGCGAGACTGAAGCTACATCTGAAATGGCTAATAAAAAATGAGCAAGATGTTGAAATCCTTAAAAATGCTGTTATTGACGATCTGAGGGGTGTTATCTGGGAAGAACTCCAACAGCTTTTGGCTGGGATGGCTGCAAACCAAGCTCCACCTACTGCTCCAATTGCACCGGCTAATCGCCCTACTGCTGTTGACCCAATTGCAATTGTAACTGAGACTATTGCTCCAACTAGTACCGCTACTACTCTTAATGCTAATGCTGAAGACCTTGCTAGAAAATGAGTACTTTGGAATTTCTAGGATTTTGACGAATATATGTTGGACTAAGCCAAAAGGGAAACAACCCTTGCTACTAACAAAGCTATAAGTGGCTTAAGTGGTAGGCTTGACAAGATGCAAGACATACTGTAAATCAAATGATCGGACCCGACATATGAATTTTGAGGAATTAGTGTTGACTGGTGAGGATAAGCTGCCTGTAAATTTTAGGATGCCTGAGATGAACAAGTTCAATATGACTAGTGATCCGAAGGTTCATTTAAAGCAATGCGTCACCATCATGGGAACTACATAGCTGAGTAAGGCCCAAATTTTCAAGTTATTTGTATTGTCACTAGAAGGACCTTGTGGGCGACGACTTCAGTTGCGCACCCAAGTGTTTTTAGCGACTACAACACTGTAAGCCTTTCCAACCTAATCGGGAACACGGTAACTAGTCATTGAAAACTAATATTACAATAATTAAATATTAATTTATTAAATAATTAAAATAATTAAATAAATATTAATAAATAAATAAAAATAAAAGATAGACTAGCACGAAGATGGGAGTCGCCACTTGGGTAATTCACCGGGACACTTTTACTAATGAATTGCATTTCTCAAATTCCATAAGGAAGCTTATACCACAAATCCAGAGATGGATCCGGAAGCCAACTTCCCTATTTGTGTATCTTAGCCTTTAATTTTATTGTTGAACAAATTATTTCCTATAAACACAACAGTTCATACATAGGCACAGCAAATAACACATATTATTTACCTAGGTCTAGTCCATTTTATTAAGCCCAACCACATTGAAGTTGTTAATCTAGCTTGCTAGTTAATTATGTACAAGTCTTTCCTAGTCTAATCCAATTACAAGTTATATCTTACCAAGCCATTAATCCTAGATGGACTACTTATTATGATAAAGCCCATTGTGTGTGAACCTAATTCTAATATAGCCCAATCCTAAATAAAACATGGTAAAGCCCACTAAGTCTACTTTTTAAGCTCGACTAATATTGATTAGCCTAATAGACTACAGTTTTTATGTTGGGTCCAATTTTAACCAAAAGTCTATATGTCTATTTTTTAATTAAATAGTCATATTACAATTTAAATATTACAATTTATTTAATATATATTAAACCAATAAATAAACAAATATAAAATGCAGAAAGATAAATCTAACTATTACAACCAAGCCTACAACTAAAATTGCAAAGAAAAGCCGTAAAACCTAGTTACAGTACACAAAATCGATAAAAGTACATAAAAAACTCGCAAAATACCAAAATTAAGGCAAAGGAGTCCAGAGCCGATCAGCTATCGACATAGAGCCAATCGGCTCAACGTAGAGCCAATCGACTCTAGGGTATCTAGGCCAATTTCTTGTGATTTTTATGTAATTCTCACGTCCTAAAGCCGATTTTAACATGCATAGAAGGTAAAAACAATGATTAGAATATGAAGGGAATAAAATAAAAATAAAATAAGATAACAAATAATCCCAGATTGAGCCAGAAACTCTAAAAGTTATACAAATCCTAAAAAATCTGTAGACATAGTAAACCAAAATGGTAGATTAACCATATAATCCTAATAAACTAATTTGATTACAAAATCATAAAGAAAAAGGAAATCTAATCATATAATCGTAATAATGTAATTAATCAAATTCAAAACCCTAATGCTGGCATATTATCAGATTCAAAACCTTAATGTTCTTATTATCAGATTCCAAAACCCAATGAACCAGTAACATAGCAAATTCATAGTAAACCATAATCTAATCACATTAATCATAAAAAAGTAACCTTAATCATGTTTCTAAGAAAAAGCATAAAGAATAAGAAAAACAGTTTAGAGTGATATTGATGGTGATGGATGAATGTTGGGGAACTCTCAGATTGTCACTGTAGTTGATTATGCTGCGTGTTCTAGGAGACGTTGAAGAAATTGAGTAGAAGATTGGTTGGAAATCCTGTGCTAAATGAGGTATTGGAAAAACTTTTGTCGTCTTCAAAAGAGTTTTCAAATCTTAGTCTTTTCTTAGTGACCCTCTTTCTTAGTGACCAAGAACCCTTCTGCTTAATCATAAGTTTTTCTTACTTTTTCAAATCGATATTAGCTTTTGTTAGCTCTTATTGCTGTCATCTTGTGTCAACCCTAACCCTAGGCATCACTTCTATTTATAGAGGTAAGAAAACCCTAGAGGAATATATACACTTTTGCTTTTTCAAAAAAAGAATCGATAAACATCCAATATTAGATCTTTAAAATTTAAATAAATATCATTAAAATCCATGATAATTGAAAAATACCTTTTAGAATTTGTATCTAGGCGTAAAAGTGTCAAAAAACAATGTCAAAGCGAGAAAACCTAAATCAGCACTGTGTAGAGCCGATTGGCTGTACACATGAAAACTTAAAAAAAACTTTGCAGTTAGGTACCTAAACTTGAGAAACCTATTGTTTTGACCCTCAAACTTTATTCTCTTAACAATTAACTCCAAATTGATTTTAAAAATGTAATTTGGTTGAATTAACCCCAACCCTAACCTCAGATTCGCCCGTCCTTTGTCTCCCGAGACCCGTGAAGATAGTAACTTTCACCATAGAGTTTTCCGTAATTCCCTCCATATCTAGATTCGAAAAATGGGTGCTCACAGACCTGTTATGAACTGGTATCATGATTTGTAAAAATTTGCCAAAGCTGAATGTCACGATTTGTGTAATTCAATTTTTAAACAACGTGACTATATTACTTAGATGGAAGTCTCAATTAGAGATTGAGTCTACCAAAGAGAAGCCGAATGAGTCCTTCTTTGATTTCTTGACTAGATAGAGAAATAAGGCTGGATTAATGAAGAACAAGCCTTCTAAAGACTAAGTTCATATGGTGGTTCGAAATGTTTTTCTTGGTTGGGTCAAAAGGCTTCAGATGATGAACCTGAATACTTTCATGGACCTATACGATGATGGGCTTCAGGTCGAGGAGATTGAAAATGACAAAAGAAAGACTATAAGAACCAGAGCTATCAGGCTGGAAGGAGTAGAACTCTAGATGTGAATGTTGTCCAACAATTGAGGAAATTCTCCAATTTTAGGCAACCTATCTCAAAGAATTTTGAGAGGTTAATGTAGAATGGCTTGTTCCAACCAAGCACTATAAAAAATCCACCAAACCCAAATGCACCTAGTTACAAATTCAACAGTTACTGCGAATTCCAGCAAGCTCCTGGCCACCACCTACTGCAAGTCCCACAATACATCTCTCTCCATACAAACCGAAAAATTGACTGATCCATACTAGCCCAATACTAGAAAAAACCCCCTACCAAACTACAACAAGACACCACCTGTAACGCCTACATTTTCTCATCATCCATGTTATATGCATTTACATTTAATCATTGGGCATATGATGGTATATCAATGATATTTTTATTTTATGAGAACATATATATATTAATTATAAGTAGAGAATAAGAAGCATGATATTAGATTATTAATTTAGATAAGTTGATTAAGTACTTGGGTTATGTGTATTAAGCCTTAAGACTTAATTGAACCAATAGTTGAAGGTTGGGTAAATAGATTGGACTTAAAAGATACAATTAAAAGTTAGTACCTATATATGGTTAGTAAGAATTAATTTAGGGTGATAAAAATAGTTTAGTAGGTGGTGGCATTAAGAGAGGAATATTGGAAATTGGAACCATGAGCAAGCTCATTTTACCTCTTCATTTTTCTAAAATTCGTTCATGGCCAAAAACACAAAATTTGGAATAAGAGAGAGGAGTAGAATACCTAGAAAAACTTAAGATTAAGATAGGATTTTACCAACTATTGAAGGAGCCAAGCTAAAGCTAAAGGATTTAAGCATATTAGCAACCCAAAAGCTGAAATTGGTAAGTTGTTACTTGAGTGTTATTAATTTGTCATTAGGGTTCTTGATTACAAATTGGAAAAACTTCATTTGATGCTCTCATTGATTAATTAAAGCTCTGATTATCATGAATTAGTAGAGTATTGAATGATTGCATAAAGATTAAGCTTGATTTAAGTTTAAGTATGTTAAGATAGAAAACTGTCAAAATTCCAGCAACCTTGATGTTCTGTATTTTAGGCATAACATGGGTTATATAAGTCCAAATTAAGCTTAATTGGTGTCTATGGAAATTTTAAAGAGTCCTCTATAACTTTGTAGTTTGTAATTTTGCTATTTTTGCCGTTTTGGTTGCTTAAATTGAGCAAACAGATTGCTGCTCGGGTACAACTAGCTGTATGACCCTTGCTCAGTAATTTGAAAATAATTAAATCTATAGAAGTCGGAATTGAGTAATTCTTCTTGAAGATGAAACTAGACGCATAAATGGATATGTCAATTTAATATGAGATTTTTGTATTAAGCCAATTTTGCCCAGCAATAAATATACCTTGATACTAAATTCTGTCTAGAAAACAGAAATGTTGGAGATTAGTTTTATGCAATTTATTGATGTTAGTTTGAGTTAAATTGGTATTTAACTAGATGAGAAATGTTTATAGGATATTAAAACAGTAATTGAGAGTCTTAGAGGAAGAGTTAGACCTATGAATTAGAGAGGGGATGATCTTGTAATGCATTAGAACTCGCATTTACATGAATATTTGTAATATGCATGAAATGTGAATTGATGAATGTGTTGACAGGTACTCAAAGGCCTGGAAAGGAAGTTGTGGAGAAAGGAGGTTCTTATATGCTAAAGGAATAAGTATATTTTGAGTAAGTAAATAGTTAATATTTGCTATGTTCATATATTTAATCAAATGTTCCGCAAATGGTTGCGTTTGCTTAATATTGTTTATGTTTGAATGACTGAGATGGAAATGATTGGTGTTGAGTGGAACAATTGTTATTGCTGAAATATGATATAAGTGAAATGATTGAATTGTGATGTTAAGTGCATATGTGCATGTGAATGGTGGATTCCCCTGTGAAAAAAAATATATATATATAAAGCCTTGGGAGGCTAAAGCCTAGAGAGGCTATAAAAGTGTATAATGTGAGATGAGGCGGAGCAGCTTACGTGTGTGATATGTGAGGATAAGGCGGAGCAGCACATTAAAGGGGATCCACAAGCCGTGAGAACTAACCATAATTGTTGAATTGTATTTCTTCTATGATGGTTGTAATGAATTGAGTAGAATGGTATGACTTTATACCTAAACTATGAATATCATGGAAAGTTATGTGATTGGGTGGAAATTGTATTAAGTGTATGTGATATAGATTATGTTGATTATTTATTTACTGAGCTGGAGGCTCACCCCTCTCCAAAATTTTTTCTTTTCAGGTTGTAAATAGTAGTGCATCCGTTGGTTGTATGCGAAGTCTAGCTTTTAGCAGTTCTGTCAAGTTGGGCTAGTTTTGTGAAGTCTCCTCCTGATGCATTTTTGTATGCAGTTATGTGATATATATGGAAGTATGCCTTATAAGGCATAAGAAGATGTTTGTAATACTTGTTAAATGATGTTTAAGTATAATCATATGTTTATATGTTAATAACCTTGTGTCTGGATTCTTAACAACCTACATATTGACCTATCTACCTGTAGTATATATTCTACGATGCTTGTATGCTTCATGGCTAATGTTTATTGGTTAGCATGTGATGGGGGTGTTACACCACCACCAAACCAAATGTCCATGATCACCCTTGACCTTAATGAAAAAGAGGTCATGAACTCTTTCGAAGACATCGACCTGAGCCAGAACTAGAAACCGAACTAGAAAACCACAAAGATCTTTCACCAAGCTGGGGGCACCACTATTCGTAATGTTTCGTCACCTAAAGTGGAGCAAAAAAATCAAGCCCCAATCGTATAAGAATAGTCTTAAACCTCACATTGGTCAGTATTATGAATATCACTAGGCTTTCGGGCATATGATGTACTAGTGCAACCGTCTCAAGCACGAGGTTCAAGACTTGATTGATTATGGGGAATGGCAAGTTGAGAAACTTCCTCAGTCTGAATGTGAAGAGCTGTTGGTACAACCTTCAAGAAAATTTGATTTCAAGGTCCGCTATTTGGAGCCTCTTTCAGCTGACATCTGAATCAAGGATATTGTGCCAAGTGCCTAGGGGGTCAAAGATGAAGCAGCCTGTGAGCCTTATCTTTTGGAGGTTTGGAAGGAAGGAGAAAAGAAGTCGGTCCTGACTATAGAAATTTAGTATAGTTCTGAAGATGAGTGTGAGGTTTAAGACATTGGGGCAAAGGATATCTAGGCAAACATTGACTTTGAAAAAGAGGCTGAGTCAGTGGAAAAAGACAAGGGTTCAAGAACTGAAGCAGGTCGAGAAAGCACCTAAAGGCTTTAATCCGAAAACTGGGAGCTGCTGATGCACTCATCAGATCATAAAAAGGTTCTAATCTGGGCCTTTTCCAATATAAGCATTAGCACAATAACTATCCCCTAGGAAATGATCAAAATGGTAACTCACAAAACCACCAAGATGATCACTTTTTCGGACGAAGACTTACCACTTGAGCGAAAAGACCATAATAAAGCTTTTTATATAGTAGTAGAGGTCGAAGGGAAAAGGACCCTAAGTATGATGGTAAATGATGGGTTAGCCATCAATGTATGTCCTTCTCACATACTCTCTAAGCTGCGGATGACTGCAAAAGATCTGAAGCCATCAGATATGGTGATAAGAGCCTATAATGAAATAAAAAGACATATGGAAGGAACATTCTCAACACTAGTGAAGACGGGTCCTATCGAATCTTGGGTGGAATTCACTGTCTTGCACATCCTAATGACTTTTGCACTATTATTAGGTAGACCATGGTTCCTTGCCCTAGGAGGAGTGCCTTCCACTATACATCAAAAGGTGAAGTTCCCTCATGAAGGTGAAATAGTAACTATTAACGTTGAGGGTGGTAAGGTTATTTTGGCTATTCAAGAAGTTGCAAAGGAGCTGGAAGCCCTTACTTTATTCCAAGTTGATGTTCTCTACAAGGACTATATGGATCCTACAGTAGCGAGCATGTTCAAAAAGATGGGTTTCATGCTTGGAATGGGGCTAGGAAAAAATTAGCAAGGTATTGCAGAGCTGTCAGACTTGAAAGGTTAGAAAACTCGACATGGGTTAGGTTATCATGAGGATGCAGATGAGGGCAAACCAAAGGGTAAGACTTTAAAAGACATATCTCTCAAAGAGTACAAGACCTACTTTGGGCAGCCTGAACCTGTTATAATAGTTGAGGCTGAAGTGCCGGGATTTGAGATATTCAAGAGTCTGATCATCGGCAAGATGGTCGAGTTAAGCATTAAGAAAGTTCATGAGAAGATCACAACTAAGGTTGAGGAGCTGAAGCTAGAAGAATTCACTATGCTGCGAGAGAAGCTGAATCAATAAGAGCTAGCTGCCCTGATAGAGGGGCAAATCATTGATGTATTCTATGATGATGTAATAATGTCCAATGTTTATGAGGACGATGTTTCTTTTCTTTCAAAGATCAATGATATGAATGATAATTTTGCTTACTTATATGATGTTTTTCTTGATGATAGTGTGCATTTTGATAATCATGACATGTGCATGTTTGACATCAACTCCATACAAATTGACTCATTTAATTTAGGCACAAATAAAAATCCAAGGAACATTATGATAGCTAATGATATAATTCTTGAGGAAAAGAGAGAATTAGAATAAATAATGGAAAAAAGGAAAGAGGCATTTGCTTGGTCCTACGACGACATGCCAGGGTTAGATAGAAAGATAGCGGAGCACTACATTCCAACCTATCCATACATCAAGCCAATCAAGAAAAAGATGAGAAGGCTAAGGCCATAATGGGCAGAGAAAATTTGGGAGGAAGTTGCTAAGTAGGTGAAAGCTAATTTTCTCGACGTAGTCGACTATCCTAAATGGTTGGCGAACATCATCCCGGTCCCAAAGAAGGATGGTAAAGTAAGAATATATGTGGATTATCAGAATCTAAACAAGGCATACCCTAAGGATGATTTCCCTCTCCCTCACACTGACGTCATAGTTGGTAATGCAGCCTCGAGTGCTATGTACTCTTTCACCAATGGTTTCTCCAAATACAACCAGATCATGATGGCAATAGTAGAGAAGTTGAAGACCTCGTTCATCACTGAGTGGGGGAGATACTGCTACAAGGTTATGCCTTTTGGACTAAAGAACGCGGGGCAACTTATCAGAGAGCAGCCACCATCTTGTTTCATGACATGATGTACAAGTGTATGTAGATGACATGATGGTCAAGTTTGAAACAAGGGAAGGGCAATTCTAGGCTCTTAATAAGTTCTTAGGATGAGTGGAAAGATATAACCTAAGGCTCAATCCAAAAAAGAGTGTATTCGGGATAAAGTTAGGAAAGCTGTTGGGGCACATAGTGACTCAACAGGGAAAAGAGATTGATCCAGATAACGTAAAGGCTATTCAAGAGATTTCAGCGCCAAAAATAAAGAAAGAAGTCAGAGGATTCCTACGACGTCTACAATACATCAACAAGTTCATTTTCAAGCTCACAATAGTTTATAATCCTATCTTCAAACTCTTAAGGAAACACTAATCCGTTGTATGGGATGAACACTTTCAGAAAGCCTTTGAATGGATTAAAGAGTATCTAATGAAGCGGCCAGCACTAAAGCTACTGAAGAATGGAAAACTATTGATTCTATACTTAGCCTTGGAAGAGGAAGCCATAGGTGCGATGGTAGCACAATATGGACCCAACGACGTGGAGCATGTGGTCTATTATCTTAGTAAGAAGTTGCTGCCTTATGAATCGAAGTATAATCTTGTAGAGAAGATGTGCCTAGTCATGACATGGGCTACAAGGAATTTGAGGCACTATTTTCAATCTTATAAGGTGCACACAATCTCAAAAATAGACCTGCTAAAAAACTTGTTTGAAGCCTCGTCTCTTACAAGAAAACTAGCTAGATGGTTAGTACTCTTGACAGAATTTGACATCGAGTACATCACTAAGAAGGTAGTCAAGGGTAGGGCTGTAGCGGAGTATTTAGCTCAGAATGCGATTATAGGAGATGACCCTTGAGATCTTGAGTTTCTTGATGAGAATCTGGGGGCAATTGAGATTCAAGAATGGGAGATGTACTTTGACGGAGCTGTAAACACAAGAGGTGTAGGGCTAGGGGCAGTTTTGATTACGCTAGAAGGAGAAATGCTATCGATTGCTAAGAGATTAGATTTCAAAGTGACTAATACATGGCAGAGTACAAAGTATGTTTATTTAGACTAGAAGCAGCCACGGTAGCAGGAGAAAATCAGTTGATGGTCTATGGGGATTCCATGCTAGTGATCCAACAAGCCATTAAGGAATGGGATGTGAAAGAGGAAAGATTGAAACCATATGTCAATTATCTCAAGACTTTGGTCTGTAGTCTTTCTAATGTTCGTTCATACACTTATCACGAGATGAGAATCAAATAGCCGATGTGCTAGCTACTTTATCGTCAATGTAGGATAACCCTTCACAACTTCCAATGAAGTCGTTGGTGACCATGAAGTCAAAAGCACCCTGTTATCAAAGAAATTTGGTCATGCAAGTTCAGATGGGACTAGAAGAGAAACTTTGGTTTTATGAACTGAAGAGGTTTGTAGAAAATAGGGTGTATCTAGAGGAAGCAACTAGAAAGGAAAGGTACACATCGCGGATACATGCTAGAAGTTACCTCAACCATGAAGGAGTGTTGTACAAAAGAATGACTTCAAGTGTCCAGCTTTGATGTGTCACTAAGGTGGAAGCGCAAATAGTGATGGAAGAAATGCACAAAGGAGTATGCGGGCCTCATATGAATGGTATGGTGTTGGCCAGGGAGATCATGCATTAAGGCTATTACTAGTTAACGATAAAAAAGGATTGTATAGCTTTAGTAAGGAAATTCTGTGAGTGCATAACTTTATAGTTTTAGTACGAAAAAGGATTGTATAGCTTTATAGTGACCTAAGTCATGTACCTCCGGCTGAGCTACATAACTTGACATCTCCATGGCCTTTTGTAGCTTGGGAATCGACATCATCAGAGAAATAAAACCTCTTTTAAATGGTCATAGATACATAGTAGTGGCGATCGACTATTTCTCCAAATGGGTTGAGGCTGAGTCATTCATTACTGTGGGGGCAAGACAAATGGCCAGGTTTATAGAAAGAAATATGATATGCATATATGGAGTCCCACATCATATTCTAGCAAATAATGTGTGCAGTTAATGGGCGAAACAATAGACTTGTTAGCAGAATAAAAGGTCGAGCATCATAGGTCTTCTCCGTACAAACCTCGAGCAAATGGAGCAATGGAAGCGGCTAACAAGAACTTAAAGAAGATTATCTCGAAGACAACTGACCGAATGTCGACCGGACATACCTCATATTCTTTAGTTTATAGGACTGAAGAAGTCTTACCAGTTGAGTTGGAGCTGAAGTCTCTAAGAATCGTATTGGAGGCAGAAATACCAGAGTACCAATAGGCTAAGCAAAGGTATTAATAGTTGGCTCTGGTCGATGAAAGAAGGATGAAAGTCCTATATCACATGCAATTATACTAGAAACGGATAGCTATGGCATTTAATAAGAAAGTGAAGCTGGTGAAGGTCAGAGCCGGGGCTTTAGTATTGAAACACACAAGGCTTATTATATTTGACTCAAGAGGAAAGTTCAAGCCTAATTGGGAAGGCCCATACTTGTACAAAAAATCCGACCAAAAGGTGCCGCTAAAATCTCAAATTTGGTAGGAAACAAGTTCTCTGAGCCAATCAACCTAGATCATCTCAAGAAATACTACATATAAAAAATAAAATATAATAGAAAAGATAGCCTATTGATCAAAAAACCCAAAAAGGGTTGATCAGACAAAAATCAGGGCAATCAGAGAAAATAATCAGTTAGAAAATTTGAAAAGACTAGCTAATGACAAGGGTTGTATCATGAGAAATTAAAATGTACCCATTTGGGCTTCCATTAAATGAATAAATTATTTGGAATTCTTATCAAACATACATATGTTTGTTTATTGCTACACTAGCTAAAAAGAAAAACTAAGCTAAAGTACTAAGCAAAATAAATAAGATCTAAAAAAGAAACATATTTTTCATTTTCTTCTCTTTGCATTTGCATTTGCATTTGCATTTGCATCTTTAGAATCATCAGCTTGCTCTCGGGTCCTCTTCAACCTTGCAAATCTAGGAGAAGTTGCAATTTAAAGTTTGACCCAGGTTTATAGTTATCATATGTGGTCAGATCGCCTTCGAAGTCAAGGTTGTGCTCTATGTCTCAGTGAGGCTAGAGTCTCTCCTTATTGTCTAAGAAATCCTATTTAAAGGGGAAGCCTTCGAATTTAGAGGGGAATTTTAAGATCCATTGCTTTTGCTCGTATTGATGGCGAAGTCTTAAAGGCATGTAGAAAGTGGATGCCCGCAATCCAAGTAAAGGCACACAGTCGTCACATACCTTAAGTGTGACATGCTTGATTCAATACCAGGGGCAGGACTAGTGAATAAGCATATCTAGGATGCCCTTTATCCAAGATATCCAGCCATCATGGTCCTACGGGGTAACTAGTGATCGAACTTGCACATGCTTTGACTCGTACTTATCAATGTTTTTTGGGATGGTCAGTACTTGGAGCTTTTAGCACAAAATAAAAAGAAAAAGAAAAAGAAAAGAAAAGAGAAAGCTAAGTTGAAAACCCGAAAGGGCGGCTTAGGCATAAATTAAGACAACAGCCTACTATGTTGAAAACCTGAAAGGACGCTTTAGGCAAAAGTTAAGGCAAAAATAATAAAGAAGAAAGAGATTTGATTGTGTATCTATAAGAGAATGAGGCTACCTCCAAACTGTTGATGGGTTTTGTACATGTCCAGCCTAATGATGGTGTCAGCCATAATGATGGGTATAGGATTTGCTCCATGCCTCACTTAATCAATGATGCCAACAATCCTGATATCTCTCCCTCCCTTATGTGAAATTAGTAGAAATTGGACATAAAGGTAAAATCCCAGCATCCGAATCTAAGCAAGTATTCCTCTTTCTTTCTTCTCACAACAAGAGATTAGAGAAGTAAGGATAATATGCTTACCAACAGTATGGGAAAGAACTTCAGTTGGGTGCACGTCAAATAACTCCACCAATTTGCTAGGGAAGGAATCATCAAGCTTTAGCAAAGCAGTCAGATGAGAAGAATCCATAGAGCCTCTAGGAATGGTAGAGAACTCCTCAATCATGGGGCATAGTTCTTACCCGTTGAATCTAAAGACATGGTCTCTCAGACACCAAAAGTTAATAGTAAAATGAAGAAACCCATAATCAAGCTTGATGTGTTGCATGGCTTTAAAAGATGAAAGATGAACTTTCCCAAGTTTGATCGAATCATCACTAGTTAGGACTTTGAGAAGATTTTGTAGGCTTTTAGCACTTTTTTGAGACATGTTTTTCGACTTTTAAAGATGAAAATCGAGTATAGGGAAGTGTGAAGGTGAATGTGTATTTATAGGCCTAAAATCATAGTTATTCGGACTCTGTAACTGCACAACTGATCAGTTGTACGTAAAGCCAAATCGACTTAGCACACAACTGATCGGCTGTGTGACATCATCATGCATGTTTTTGGATTTTTAAAGGCTTTTACAAGCATTTCCTCGATCCTCATTTTGTGTAAGTCCAAAATATGCAATATAGAGAAGGAATTAAGTGCAAAAAAGGATTTAAATACCAAAAGCACAAAATTTTATATATCTCTAGAAAATCTAAAGTTTACAGAAGGGTGGAAGTATAAGCAATGATAGAAAAATCAAAAGCCGGGGTTCTCTCCTGAATCCCCCATCCCATTATCCGAATCGGTGTCCATCCCTTAAGTCCTCAGGGTAGACAGCTGAAGCGTCAGAGTATCAATCCTACATTACTGAGCATCAACCTGACACTGCCGTTCATCCACCTACCCTTGCAAGCTCTCATGGTCTCTCTAAGAAAAACCCAAAAGAGATGAGTTAATATACGTGCATAGATGCATACATATTGCATTTCATAATACATTCTTTGTTCTTACCTGCTAGTCCTCCATGAGGATGAAGAATTTCCTTCTTGCAGCACCGACTAATGAATGGACATGCTCGAACTGGTCTCTCTAAACCTATAAGGTTATTTATATTACTAACATTTCAAGAAAATAAAGGATGCAAAGTACCAAAAGAGAATGACTTACGTGTGTGCATGTACTCGGAGTGAGCTTTGGAGGAATGCAATGCTCCATGGCGAGCCGGTGCTCTATCGCACTATGGGGGCTTCGGTATAAGACCTCGAATATGGGGGAAATGTGACGCTCCTTGGAATCATATCAGATGAGGTTGTAGGAGGTGCCTCGTAGGTGGCACCAGCAGAGTACCCCAAAATGTGGGAAGGCCTAGAGCATCAAATAGATGGCCCCTCCATTGAGGGGCAATGACAGATGAACTGCAAATAAAAAAGTTGGGTAAAAAAATGTGAAATAAAAAAGATAAAGTATTTGAAGTAAATTAGAAAAAGTACCTGAGCCATGATGTCATCATCGAATGACACAGTCCCCAACAACTAAGGAATAAAGGAAATATAGTCTATCTTTCGGGACTGGATAGTGAGATCCTCAGGCTCATCATATCCTGCTAAACATGTCGTTAGCTCCTCCCTAGAGAGATTCATTGTCCAGAACATAGAGAGAGGTGGAGACAAGGGAACTCAGCATCTGTTAGGGCCTCTCTCCCACTTATAAATCCTCTCGCCTAAATACTGTGCCTGATAGGCAGGCTCGGGTAATAGGGTTCTCTTATGCTCGAGGTCAGCAATAGAGAGCATGTAGAGATCCCAATGATGATGCTCCCCTAGCCAATCACTATGTATTTGTAAACCGAAAAGGTAAGTAACTTTATACATAAATTGTAAATATGTCTAATAAATTTTAGTTTACCTTGTCCCAGGTTATGGAGTTGATCCATATGCAATGTACATGAATCTAGCCCCACTCTAACGGGACACTCCTCCTTGAGCCCTAGCAACTTAAGCGAGGGAAGGCCCGTGACATACAAATGGGCTGTGAGCCTATTAAAAGGCTAATTTCCAAGGCTTAGACCTGCAAAACAAAAATCAGTAGTCGTGATGCAAATAAAAGGGGAAGGGGCAAAGATAAAAGATAGAGCAGAACTTACATGTACGGCATGCCAAAATTCATAAATCCTTTTGCTCCCGCGGATAGTGATGTCCATCCAATGATACAGATAAGTGAGAGCCCTAGATCCCCAATTGTAGGGGGAGACCTAGTCCAATGCTGAGGGGCCAAATAATGAAATTTCAGTGAATTTCCTAAGTCACTGAACAAGGTAGTCCCAAAAAGATATACCAAGAAGGTCCAAGCCATCTGATCCACCTCTTGAGCATTTCAAGGCGCAAAGCCCCTGTAATAGAGAGGAATGCTATGGTAAGCAATGCAACGGATGTTCTTGCATGCCGGCAAGAATCCAAGTCCATGATATAGCGCTCATAGACGTTGGAACGCTGGTCGTGAATCGCATCGTCAAAGGGCATAGGGATACCCATGAAGTCGATCCTTGTGATGGCAATAAAAGTAAGAAGAGACAGTGTCAACTCACTAATTAGGATGTGGAAGGTGTGAGTAGTATTCATCCATCTCTCGAGAAGCACGTATATAGAGGTGTGATCCATCCTCCCAATAACTGATGGAAGCATAGCCACAAACCGATGAAAGCAGGTGTCACCAATCCTAACCTAAACAGAACAAGGAGCTCATCAAACAACTCATGGGCATCACTAAAATTTTCGGCAAGCCGGATCGATACAACATCACTCTGAAAAAGGCATAAACACAAGTATTAAATGCAATTCACGCACAAAATAACTCTAAACATATAAGTATAGCATTTATTTATTGATGTTTTACGTTAAAATGCTCCAAAAACCCAGTTTCGGCCCGTGAATGGTCGATTCGGGCTATGTAGAGTCGATCGGCTCAGCATAGAGCTGATCGGCTGTGTGCACAGCCAGATCACCTCTGTCGGTTATGCCACGCAATTATTTTTTATTTTTCACAAATTTATCATGCATTTTGAGCAACAACGTGTGTATCTAGTATGTAAGCGACAGGTAACAAAGTCTAAAGCTGAAAAATACCTCTCCCACGGTCGAGAATGGTTGGTGAGTGTTCAGTTTCGCCAAGAAAGGAATTTCCTCTCCTTTTACAAGCCCTAAAGGAGAATCTAGAAGAGAAGGCTACCATTTTAAGACTGGTTTCGTGAAATTTAACTAAGAATTGGTTGAGAAATAAAAAAAAAATGAAAGAAGGATTAAGAGAAAGCAAAGGAGAAATGAGATAAAGTGACTTGTGAATGGATATGAGGGTATATATTAGCCTTAAAAGAGGGTAAAATGTCATTTAGACCCCCTAGCCATTGGAAGTTACATTTTAGTCTCTCAATAAACTGAAATCCAACACTAGCTTCCAAGAGGCACATGGAGGGCTAATTTGCATCCCGAGGCAGAAATTTTTAAAAAATTATAAGTTTGGTCCCTGATCCATCAAAAATTATGTTTTTAGTCCCTGAGCGGACCAGATACCAACATAGCTTCCGAAGGATGTCGGTTGAATCAGATTGCACCCCAAGGTGGAAATTTCTAATCAAAAGCACCTAGAAGTGGAAAATCACCAAATTGACCCGAATTGGTAAAATTATGGAAAACAACCAGAGGGAAGTCTCTGCAAATATAAAATCGATGGGCGTGATACCTATATCAATGGGCATGGTTCCTAAATCAAAAGGCGTAGTTCCCAAATCAGCGGGTGTAGTTTCCAAATTGACGGGCATGGTTTCCAAATTCAAGTAGGTAAAGTCCTCAAAACTCAAGCGGGCGTGGTCCCCACATAAAAAAAAAATCCTTTTCCAGCTTACGGGATGTGGCTTCTACAACTCATTAAGATATCATGTTTGCCATATCCTTGATATTATTATTTAACTCAATTTATTTAAATGCATGCATGCTTATAAATTTCGACAAACTGGGGGCAATTGTCAGCACCCATTTTCCAGATCTAGATATCGGGGAAATTATAAAAAATTTGATGATGAAAGTTAACGTCTTTCTCGAGTCTCAAAAATTGAGAAAGGGCGAGTCCAAGAGAAGGACGGGAATAATTAAACTTAAAATTGCCTTTCTAGAATCTATTTGGACCTAATAGATAGAAAAAATAAAGTTCAGGGGTAAAATAGTAGTTTTCATAAATTCAAGGACTAAATTATCAAAATTTTTTGAGATTTTCGCTCTTTAGAGCCAATCGGCTTTGTGCACAACCGAATCGCCTCTACACAGAGCTGATCAGCTGAGCATAGAGCCGATTTGCTATTTTTTTGAATTTTTACCCGTTTTATGTGTATTTTGGACCTAAAACGCCAAAAATTGGTAAAAAGAAGTTTCTAGAAGATATTTATGATAATTATTGGTTCTTTTTATATTTATTGATGATTATTGTTTGAAATTAAAAAATAAATCCCTTTTATTTGATATTAATATAATAAATGGGGGGATAATCATAACCTATATATTTTAAATAATTTAATAGTTATTTAGACCTCATAAGGTTTTCTAGTCCTACCCTATAAATAGAAGAGTATGCCCTAGGTCTAGGATTAGTGAGATTCCTCAAGCTACACTCACTGAGCAACAGTGCTAAATATATAAAAGCTTACATCGATACATGTAGAGAGAAAGCCCTTAGCAAGTCATTAAGAAAGAACTCCCAAGTTAGGAAACCCAATGAAGTGACAAAAACATTTTGAAAATCCAAAAAGGCAGAACTAGATTCTCATCCCCCTCTTTGATTCAACAACTTCCTCATTTCCTGAGACTCATAGAACGACGACTAATAATGACAACCTGAGGGTTCCCCTACATCAACATCTCTCCTATAATTGCTTTAACTTTTATTTTTTCTTTATTAAAACATGTTAGGAATGTTTTTTATGATTATTTTATGTAATCGACATGATTAGATTAAGATTTCTTTTATACAGAACATGTTGAGTTTATTGGGTTTTGAATCTAATAATAAGAATACTTAGGGCTTTGAACCTGATTCGATTAGATTTTGAATCTGATTAGATAATTAGGTTATATTTTCCCTTTTTTAATTATACATGTCCTAACCTAATTTTTTTCATCTATGCATGTAAAAAATCGGTTATCGGTGTGAAAATTAAGGAAATACCTCAGGAAGCCCCTCCAAGCCTCTAGAGCCCGATTAGCTCAATGCAAAGTCGATTCGGCTATACATTGAACCGGTCGGCTCTTCACCTTGAGGTGATCGGCTCTGTATATAATTAGGCTGATTTTTGATTTTCTTGATGTATTTTTGTAGTTTCTTGTCCTATAACTTAGTTTAGGGTTTTCTTTACATTTCTTTTAGTTGTAGGTGGGTTGTAATAGCTAGATTTACTTCATGTTCTTATTTTTACTTCTTTTTTTATCTATGATGGATGCCCAAATATATGCTATATGATTGCCTAATTAAACTGGTATGATAGACTTAGGCCTTATGTAACACCCGGAATTTTTATATATTTAATAATGAGTTTTTATTTAAGTTAATTTTAGCTTCATTATTATTGGGTTTAATTTGAAATGATTTAATGAAAAATTTAATATTAATCAAATAAATGAGTTATTTTCTATACCCAATTAGTTTGAAATTTTAAGAAATTATTCAAGTAAATTATTTGAGAAATGATTATATTTTGGCTATTCAAATTTTTCCAAATGCATATTTATATAAGTAAAATTATATATTGGAAAATTTTGGAAGAAATTATAAAGGATGTTTTTATAAAAGAATTTTGGAAAAAAATTTGTATTATAATTGATTAGTAGTATTAAATTTTAAGTTGGAAATTGATTATTTAATTTAATTTAATTGTGTGTTAGGACTAAATTGGAAATTTATTTTGGAATAAGGATTGAAAGTATAATGTTATTTTTATGGGGTTTTAATGGAAATTTGTGAGTTTGGTATTTTTGTAAATAAATATGTCGATCATGGGTATTTTTGTAATTGTGTATTTTCAATAATTCGGATTTGGCCCAAATTAAATAGTTAGGGGCTTAATTGAAAGGCTAAAAAGAAGTTTGGGGGTTAAATTGGAATTTTGATGGATGGAATTATAAGTAATTAAGAAGTTGAGGGACCAAATTGTAATAAGGAAAAGTTCAGGGGTCAATTGTCGATATTGAAAGGAATGGGATCGGGGAGAGAGAAAGTAGATCGGGAGAGAGAGAGAGAGAGGGTGATGGCCGAAGAAGAAAAGGAGGAAGGCGGCGGCGTGCGTCGTCGGTGGCGGCTTTGGCCGTCGGAGGCGGTTAGCCGGGCGCGACGGCCGAATCGCAGCAATGGCGTGGGCGAAACCATTTGATGTTGGCGGTAGTCGGTGGCGATCGGCTCCTCTCGGCAAGGGCTCTCTTTTGGCGGCAGCACTGTGGTGGCCGGGAGACGGAAGATCCGGTGGAGAGAGAAAGTAGGGGCAGCCGTTTTTCTTCCGTGAGCTCCGGCCGGAGGATGGACGATCGGAGGACGTATCCCGACTCTCATCAGCTCAAGCTTCGCATTGGCACCGGTTTCGTGGCGATCGGGCTTTGTTTGCGAATCGACGGTCGAGATCGTCCGTAAATCTCTCTAGATGATCGGGTGTCAGATCGAAAAATCGGAAGCGGGGATCGTCATCAGCGCGTCGTTGTGAGTCCGATGGTGTGTTCGGATCGTCGATCGGACTTCGGCGGCTGGAGGCGAGTCGACCGAGCGATCGAGCGTCTCGGTAATTTTCTTTGGCCCGTTAATTTTAGAAATTCTTAGTTTAATTGTGTCTATTGGATGGTATTGTGTATTTGATGATATTGTGAGTCAAAATAATTATGCAACCGGTTTACTGCCTCGTATTTTTGTCTTTGTGTGGCGAGTCGGAAATAGTGAAGTTTGGGGACCCGACTCCCGTTGTTATAATTGTTGGATATTTGGAGTGTTTTTCTGGCAGGTCCTGGACCCGTTTTTACGGGGGGTAATGTTCGTGTTGTAGGGGAGGTTCTACCGAATTTTCGGTAGAATTCTCCCGAGACGAGATTCTTAGACAGTTAGTCCTAGGAGTCTAGACCTAGGATTAATGATCGATTGTTTGTATTTTGATAAATTGTTTTCCGTGACTAGATTGTCGTTCGGGCTCGCTCCTACCGAGGCACCGGAGGCGAGCTAGGAGGTCGCCAAACCCTGTGAGTTAAAGTCACTTAATCGTTGCACTATTGCTAAGTCCCAATTTAATATGTTATTTTGAAAGTTTATGCATAATATGGTTATTAGTATCGCAACATAAATAACTTCACTGGATTATTGAAGATAATATAAATATTATTATTAGTAATGTTATAATAATATCAAATATTATCAGTTTTCCACATGAGTTGCATGATGTCTTACTTTAAAATTGTTAATCGTTATTTTGATATAGTTGAATGACTTCTTTAGACAATAATATTTATTAAATGTGGTGATTGCGATTTGGGAAATGTGGCTTGTAGAACATGCCGCCTGATGGGTTACATCAGACGCAGAATGATCATGGACATGTACTAAGATATTTATGGGTTTGCCCTGGTCGAGCATGGCTCTCTAGGCTGATTTGAGTAAATTGCCGGAGGTAAGGTCCCTGGTCGAGCATTGCTCTCTGGGCGCCGGCTTATTTGGAATTCAAGTGTTCAGATTGGAGGTAAGGTCCCTGGTCGAGCATTGCTCTCTGGGCGCCAGTCTTATTGGATTAAGAGAGCCAAAATGGCTGTTAGAATTTGGGGTTAGGGTTCTACTGAGCCACTCGTCCCGTAAAAGTAAAAATATATTTTTATTTATTCATTTATTTATTTATTATGGTATGATTATAATATGGATTGTATTTACGTGCATGGTTAATATATTGATTCGAATGATTAATATTTTCTATGAAGAAAGTAATAGGGTATGATTATAATGTGATTTGTATTTACGAGCATGGTTTGATATACTGATTTGAATAATCTATATTTTCTGAGAAGAATGCAATAGTCCCCAGATTATTTGATTTTAACTCACTCTCGAGACTGACAGTCTCATTTTTACTGTTTTTCAGATTCGTGACTATTAGTCCTCTCACGACTCTTATTCAGTAACCCGACTCCTTCATCATCGGGTGATGTATTTGATTTGGTATGTAAACTGGTAAATCTTAGATTCTCCGCAGTAGTAATAGTAGATGTGTCAGTTGTAAATTTTCTGAGTTTCAGGTCTCGCCTAGTTCTTCTGGCAGACCGATTAAATTATGTAAAATGTAGCATTTAAGATAATTTATGGCTTTAATAATATTAATTTGAGATGAGATTTGTTTAAATCAGTGAGTGTCAGGCTTACTACGGGTTTCGGTGGCCTTAAGCCTACCCATTCCCTAGTGCCGGTCACGGGCCCACGGGTGGGGTCGTGACACCTTAAAATTCAACCTAACATGAAAACTGTAGTCCATTAGCTTAATTAAGAGGTAATTTAGCTTTAACTTAAAATCCATATAGACTTAATGGGCTTTGCCATTCTTAGTTATGTTAAAATTGGGCTATATTACATTTAGGATCATTGAATTGGGCCTCTTCATAAAAAATAGTTAATTAGGCTTAAAGGCTGAAGATTAAAGCATAATTTGTAAGTGGACTAGATTAGGTGGGCCTTGTATGTAATTAATTAGTAAGATAGATTAAATAAGTTTGATGTACAGGTTGGGTTTTAATAAAATGGGCTAGATTTAGATAGACCTCACATGCTGTAATGCTTAATGAGTAGAAGTATTATGCTGCATTTATAGGGAATAGCTCGTTAAACAATAAAATTAAAGACAAATATACACAAATAAAGAAGTTGGCTTCCAAATCCATCTCTAGATTTATAACGTAAGCTTCCTTATGGAATCGAGAAATATCACTCATTAGTAAAAGTGTCCTCATTACCTGGGTGGCAACTCCCATCTTTGTGCTAGTCTCTTTGACTAGTTAACATGTTTCCGATTAGGTTGAAAAGCCTTGCAGTGCCGTAGTCGATACACTTAGGTGCGCACTTAAAACCACCGCCCACGTGAATTGTATTGAGATGTAAGGGGAGAGATGTACGTAATGGTAACTAAATGATATCACAATGTAATATCCAAAGGAGAGAGATGATATTGAATAGATGGTATTGATAGAGCCTTAAGTGAGTTAATTATGAACTTAAGGGGGAGAGATGTTATCTTACGTAAGAAAATTAAGCACTTGAATGGGAGAGATTAAATTAAAAGGGCATGATTAACTGCTTGACCTCGTGCGGGTCCACCATAGACAGGGACGCTTGACCTCATGCGGGTCCACCATGTAACTAAATGACAAACGCCTCTTCTTGATAACTTGTCGTCCGACTATTGGAGAAAAATGAGCAAAAAATTTCCCTCCAACCCAAATTTCAAGATAAAAGTCTCCCTATAAATAAAGCCTTTTTTCCATAAAGTCAAGGGTTGGTTGGTTTATTTTTAGTGAGAATTTATTATTATTATTTATTAAAAAAAAAAGCAAAAGAGAGAAGAAAAACAAAGATTCACTTTTTACTTTAAGCAATTTTTCTAGGGTTTAAAAATTAAATCTTCCTTTCTCTTTTTTGAAACCCACTTGCATAGTAAACATTTGAGGGCCAAGAATCTACCCTTCATTTTGATTTCTTTACTTTTTGCACATCTATTGCATTTTCTGCTGTCAACATCTATTTTTTGGATTTAGATTTTGAAAAAATTACGAAAAACCCAATGACGAAAGTTACTGCCTTTTTCGAGTTTTCGGAGGGTGAGGACGGGCAGATGCCAATTAGAATTGTGAGTAATTAACCAAAATTATTTTTTAAAATCAATTTGGACTCGATTGACGGGAAAAATTAAATTTGAGCGGGTAAAATTGCAGTTTTTAAAAGTTCAGGGATTCCTCTCCCTCCTCTTAGGAATTAGGGGGTTTAATCACTTAAGAAAGCTTTAACCCAAATTTTATGGAATGCCAACTCAACTCTTAGTTTGAATTAACTGTTGTTTGTTTCATGAAATACTTAACTTATTAGGGGGATTCATTGCCTAAATAGGCTTTATGCTTGATAAGTTTACTAATTATTTTAAATCTTTGCTTTTAAGATTGTTTCATTTTTAAATATTACTACACCCAAACAACATTATGATTACTAAACATTAGTGTATGATTGAAGGTAGTACTCACAATTAGGTCCCTAGTGGAACGATACTCTTACTTATTATTATATTACTTAATATGATCGGTACATTTTGCCGTGTGTGGATAGCGCGCATCAAGTTTTTAGCATTACTAGGGACTCTTTTCTTTTGTGATACTATTATATTACTTAATATTATTTACCGTTTCTATTTTTCATTTGATTTATTGTGTTTGCGTTTTCTTTAGGTATTTAAATATGTGTATGACCCGAGCTAGTTCAACGGAACTATTCGCTTATGAACCAGAGTTGGAAAGAACATTGAGGAAGTAGCAAACAAAAGAATGAGAATGAGCTTTAGCAAAAAGGTGGTAGAGTTTCAGAATCAGAATCAAGAAGGAGAACCAAAACAAGAAGAGGAATAATGTAGAATGGCAGCTCCACCTAGGGAGAGAACCATACAAGAGTATGCACGTCCAACTCTTAATGTGGCCATAATCGAGTATTGTTTAGCTGAATGTTGCGGCAAACAACTTCAAGATCAAGCCCAGCATTATTCAGATGGTGCAAAATAATTACATGTTTGATGGTTTACCCAATGAGGATCCAAATGCCCACTTGGATGATTTTCTAGAGATTTGCGATACCTTCAAGATTAATGAGATATTAGATGATGCTATTCGATTGAGGCTATTCCCATTCTTATTGAGGGATAAGCCAAAGAAGTGGTTAAAATTATTTCTAGCTGGGACATTTACGACCTAGAATTATCTGGCTAAGAAATTCTTAAAGAGATACTTTCCACCTTCTAAGATGGCAAAGTTGAGGAATGAAATAACAGGCTTTCTTCAATAAGAGAATGAGATTCTGTAAGATTGCTGGGAATGTTTCAAGGATTTACTAAGGAGTTGTCCACATTATGGTTTACCTTTATGGTTGCAAATTCAAACATTCTTTAATGGATTGAAATACGCAAGTAAACAGTCTATTAATGTTGCAACAAGTGGATCACTAAACAATAAGACTCCTGAGCAAGCTATGGATCTTATTGATGATATGGTAGTTATAAACTATTAGTGGCAAAATCCAAGAGAGCAAGTTCGAGTAAAAGGGAGTGGAATCCATGCGGTAGACCCTATGGTAGCTGTGAATCCATAGTTAGAGGCCATGAGCATGAAGATGGATGCTTTGACTATGTCTTCATCTAGAAAGCAAGCACAAGTTATGACTCGTGATTAGTGTGGGTGTGGTCATCAAAGTCAAGATTGTCAATATGGGAATACCTTCACTAAGCCGAAGCAGGTTAATTATGTGGGAAATGCTCCTGGGCAGCAGAACAACCCTGATGTGTATAGTCTTACACATATTAGCTTGCATATTATTGTGTATTTTCTTAGCAATAATTGTGCTTTTATTCCAAGATCACCCATGTTTTCTGTCCTTTTGCATTTCAGGAGAATTTATAGATCCTAGATCAAAACGTGTGAAAACAGATGGGAATTCATCAAAATTGGACTAGGGCTCGCATTTCAAACATTAAGCACGGCCTAGGTCAAGGCCGTGCTGGGTTTTGGCTTGCCCCGGTTGGAGCTATGAAGCTTTTTTTCATTTTTTCCAGTTCTTGAATCTCCTTTAACTAAAGAAATAGAAGCTCGAGAAGGAATACCAAAACCTAGTTCACTTGCTGAGTCTTTTTACGAAATGTATAACGCCTTTCTGTGGTGTGACGAATACAACTCCGGATAACTGGAAATTCAATTGATAAGACCTTTGTAGCCAAGATCATATCAGTCCATTCCGTATTCCCGTTCTCTTATAAAGAATGGGTCTCAGCCACCTTTGCTCCAATACAGAAGCTCCAGCTCAAGAAAAGTAGGTGCAATGATCTTAGTTGACAAATGAGTTGTGGGATGCGCCCCTTCTCCATCATTAGTGATAGGGTTGGGACGATAGACCTAATGCTTCCCTACGTTGGACGTATGTTCCGCTCTCTCTTTCTGGTTTAGCATGGAGAGGATTTATTGTTACCTTATTCTTCGGATGATCCTTTTCGGATCAAGGTTGGGGCATAAGCCAAGGAGAAACAACCATCGCTTGGTTTTGACACTTAAGCGACCCGCCTTGCCACTGAAACTTTAGGGATGACACATATTTTAGTTAAGGCATCCTCTTGCTCATTTATAAGGCTTAAACCTTCCACGAAAACCCCATCTTTTTATCCTCAATGCTCATGGAGATAGTCTTAACCTTTTCATCAGTGAGTAATCTGCCATTCTGACTTTCCAAGAAAGCTTCGCGAATCCCTAAGAAAAAACAAATGAGCCTCCTCCTCATTTCTACTGACGTTGGTTACTAATAGAACTAGGTATATCCCAATAGAGCTCCCATGACCGATAACTTTTGTGAGGGATATCTATGATAAGGCTGGGCGTGTGAATCCGCTCTTTCCTACTTACTTAATTATAATAGAAGCGTAAGGTTCTTAGCCTACCGGTGACCGGCTTTCAAAAAGCACCTTTGGGCGGAGGTAGGGATCACCAGTAGAAAAGGCGGGTTGTTCAATTCATACACATCCCTCTTGCGTCAAACTTATGAAAGAATATTTGCTGCTAAACAAGGCTCCTTTCAAGTCAAAAGGTACAAAAAAGGAAAGAATCTTCGGAAACTTCGGAGAATGGGGCGGAGAAGTCAGAGTTGAAGAAAGAAAGAAAGGCAGGCAGGTAAACAACCAAAAACCTTTCCCATCAGGCTGACTGAAAGAAGAGGGAACAAACACAACGTTACGCAGAAGAAAGAGTTCTCTCTAGGGCTTAAGGCTCCGTCCTCTCTTCACCGCTGTGTTCGACGAAAGATTGAGATCAGTTCCTTCCATTCGAGGATGAAAGCCCTAGCCAGCTTACCCTGCTAAAGATGTTTTTTATCCATTGCGAGAAGTTCCTCTAGCCCTCTCCTCCGGTTCTAGGACATCCGATCTTAGAAATTTGAAAATTTCCTTTTGCTATTTAACTTGGCTTCTTAGTCCCTACCCCACCGTACTAAACTAATGGTTCAATTTCTCATTTTTCTTCTCCAACTTGAAAAGAACAAAGTTCGATCAGTTCAACGATTCTACGCTACGACCTCGCGCTTGATTACAAGAAGCTCAAAAGATAAGGCCACTCTGATGTTGACTTTGTAAACTAATAGGCCTTGGTGCCCGAAAGTACAGATTTTCGGGAAGGAACGGAAGGGCAAAGCTCTAGCTTTGGACATAGAACCAGCTATCCCTAGCTTACCAATTGAACTAGATTAGCTGGGAATATTTCATAAAAGGTGGTTAGTGCGCCTTGAGTGAGGAGTGAAGTTCAGGTGGCTTTTTAAGGGAGCTAGCTTATGGGCCAGGCTGCCAATGATTTGGCTCAGATGGCATCAGGATACAAATTTCTTGTTTGCCTCTCTATCCATCCGGATACTCACGTAGGCTACCAAGTAAGTAAATTCAGGTAATGTCTAAATAACAATGAAGCAAGACAAGCCAATAAGCTCAAACATCATTAATGGTGCTAAATCACTTCCTTGCCTTACCCAGCATCGAAGGAAAGTTCCTGAACCGAGCTCCGGGCAGGTTCGGACCACTTATAATACACAGCTCTACAACTGAACTTATTTTTATATCCAGATTGGAACTGGATTTTAACATTTTCAGATCTTGTTTAGAAAGGAAAGCACACTTAATCAATTACCATGTCGTGTCGTAAGACAAAAAGTAACCCGCAGGAGCTTAAAACCAATATCTTTTTATATTTAAGAAATGAAATCATATCTACCCACTCTGATACCACCTTGACAGATTGATTGAGAAAGGCTCAATCTTCAAAGAGAGCTTATTAGAAAAGAGCAATCTCAAAAAAGGAGCGGGAAAGAGGCCCGACGACTCAGCAGCACTGTGGAATTGAGTTTCTCCTACTCTCTCAAGTGCCTTTGCAATTAATAGCTATTGGTTGATGTCATCATATAGGTTCCAGCTTCCTCAAAAAATTGACGTCACTTTGTTTGGGACACATGCGGATAGCCGCCCCGTAGTGGAATTCTTTTCTTCGCCCTCTAAGAAATATCCTATAGGGAGATGCTTGTTGGCTGATACTTATAATCATAGCAAGCACCGATTCAATCTCTTGCTAGCAAGAGCAGAAAGATCAGAAAAGCCCCTCGCCGAGTGCCGGAACAATGGACTTCGCGGAAGGCCACGACTTTTGTGAGTGTTCAGACTCAAAACTAAGAGGGGATGCCTCCTACTACTAAAATCTCAATTTTTACAACAGTTGTGTTCTTCTATGCAAGAGGAGAAAGATTTAAAACCTACCATTTTGACTTAGTTCCCGACAAAGCAAACGCATTTGCCAAGTTAGTAACCGCTCTAGCAGCCCCCTTGGTTGCAAAACATAAGTCATCACAACAAGCTTCCTCATACCACCGGACATATCGTACGAGAGATTCCACATAATGTTTCTGGTTAATCACCGCTCCCATCCTTTGTCATGCTTATGTGCTCTTAAGTTCAATTCTAAAGATCCCTTAAATCTTCTCCATTTTCTTTCTTCAGGGGGCTCGTCACCTTGCAATGAACTCCATGAAAAGTTCATTATCCCTTTCTGTCCTGTCAGATAATATCCCTAACTTTGATATAGAAGGGCCGGTGAATCAATGATCAAAGAGTGAGTAGCCGCCAGGTTTAAAGTACCCTTCTTCTTTCTGAACCAGATAGCATGAAGTGCCCAACGACTTGAACTTGATGATAAAGAAAGCCCATAGATCAAAACTTCTAACAGGTGAACCTATCTCTGGATTCCTTGACGAAGATATGGCAAACAAATAAAGTAGCCCTATGTTCGGAGCAACGAGATTTAAAACTTGTTGTTAAAAAACAATCAGAATTAAGAAAATATAAAATTGAAATAGTGACTAGATGGATCCCTTATGAATCGGGCGCGGCACACTTTTTATATCACTAGAATGGAATGAGATAAGAATCTCTGGAGATCTTTCCACCGAAGCATATCATCAGATTTGACTTCGAAGGAAGGAACTCGAAGTGAGACGGCACCGTCTTGATGAATTCGTCAAGTCAAGGTCAACGTACGTAGCAGTAAGGATGGTGCATCGCCTATTTCTCGCGGAGAAGAAGTAAAAGGCGAATATATCTTTGCCCTTCGTTTGCTGGATTCCTCGTCACTAGCCAAGCTTACTGAGTAGCGAGTCTAACTCAAAGTCATTCGAACACCTTCTGAATAAGCATGGAGAAGAATTTGATGAGTTCATACTCTCCAGATTCGACTATAAACCAAATAGTGAACCGATACACCAAGCGCTCTGTAAGGGCTATAGGACCGGGGATGATTCCTTCTATAAGGACACCGTGGTTGACCCTTTGGACCTGACCCCTAAGGATACGCGACAGCAACGGCAAGCCACTCTTGACCCCGTCCGCAAACTCTGTCTGTGTTCAACCATTAGCCTTTGATCCTCAAATGTGGCATTTTGGCACGGTTTCTGAGGCTATCACGATCTTCAGCACTACCCGTGGTGGATCAGCACTGGCGAGGGCATGGTCAGGGAGTAGAGCTAATTTTCAAATCCTGGAGGTCCAACACGGGCTGGATCATGGCCGTGCTGGGACAAGTATATAAGGAAAATGATATCTTGTGCTAGGGAGAGTTATATTTGGCGGCTGGTTCGGTTTTTGCAGAGTGCTGAGTTCGGGAGAGAGTTGCAGAAAGGGAGAATCCTGGAATCGCAAGATTCCGAGTGTAGTACAGTAGTGAAGCAAATCGAGAGGCAATTGGGGAGATCAATTGCAGTGTAGATTCAGAAATGGAGCTATTCATCCAATTCGAGAGAAAAGGGTGTATATGTTTCATTTTTGTTATTATTTTGTTGTAATTGATTTCCTAGTTGTTTTAAACATGAATATGTGTAGCTAGATCGATTAAATCCATTAGGATTTCTTTACTATGTTGGCTTAGTATTAAATTGTTGGATTGTTTGAGTTATTTTTGTATCCTTCGTACTTTCAGTATTAATAAGATAATGCATTATTCATGAGACGTTGTGAATTGTGGTGTTTAGATTACTTTATGTGATTGAGAAGTTCATTTGGCAATTGGAAATCTGAATAGCAAGAACTGATTAATAATCACTTAGAGATAAGGATAAAAAACTAGTCGGATTAAGAATTAACAAATCTTAATAGAGGCTAATTAAAGCTTAATGCTAATTTAAGAATCGATTGTTAGGGAGAGATTCCAACTTTAGGTTCTTGAGTTTAGGAATTCGGTTATCTCGAGAGAGAAAGCAGATTCAGTTAAGAATTTATCCACGGGTAGCATAATTGGACTCATCAATCTGTTATCTTTTGTTTGATTGCCAACTAGTTTATATTCTCTTTGGGTTTGCTTTCTTGTCTTGGTTGTTTCATTTATCCATTCATTCCTGCATCTCACTTAGAAATCAGCTTGTAGTTATTAGTAAATTTAGAAATTATTCATCAATTATTTTAGGCTAGATAACAGAGAACAAAGTAGTAACTCTATAGTTTAAGTTTATGATTCAGGTAGTGAATGATAAGGAGGTTCAATGATGAATTCAAACTCTTTGTATGTCGCATTGGAGAATTGGATCAGGAACCAAGAGAGTAGTCAAAATTTGGATACCCTTGCAACCCTAGAAGCTCGAGTGGAATTGTTTTGTAGGGTGAATTATATGGGAAGCTAGCTAAATAACTCGTATCAAAGCACCTATAATCAAGAATGGAGCACTCATTCACCCTTTGAATGGAGCTTAGATGGTTAAGAACTACCAGGATTTCAGCAACTACATCAGCAGCATAGTCTTGCACCTTCAACTCAAGATGAAGAGTTAGTCTCAGAGGAGTTGATGATGAGGTTCTTTACAAGACTTGAGGATAGATTCCAACAAGCAGAGAGCATACTTGAAAGTCAACAAGCCTCAATTGAGAACACAGAGCATCAAGTAGGCTTGATCTTCAAGTCACTAGCTATAGAACAAGTGGGAACTCCATCAAACACTACTAAATCCGAGGAACATATAAGTGCCGCCACTTTGCGTTCAGGTGAGAATTTTTCTGGTTTATTAACTATGTTTGACGATGATGCTTGTATGTAGGATGACTCCTTGAACATAGAGATAGAACCAGAAAAGGAAGAAGCAAACATGATTCCTCTGAAAGACTACCAACAGGAATGTACAGTTGATGATGTTGAGTTGCAGTTATAGGAATTTTTAGTGGATTTTCCATAAGTCCCTTCGATGATGGAAGATGAGCATGGTTATCCAATGAAGAAGTCTTGGAGCAGCTCGAGTTTCTTCTAGCAAGTGAACCTAGCCAAGGACTGGAGAAAACCATTGACATTCTTAAAGAAATTGCTCAACCGTTCATCCTTCCAATTGGTGAAACTTCAGCTTTCAAATTGGAAGAGCACCTAGAGCATCATGACTACATGCAACTATACGAGGAGCAAGTTTTACCCATCATATTGGCAGCTTGCTTGACAGTCGAGAGGAGGAAATTGACAATTATCCCTCTAAGCGGATACTTAAAGCCATTTGCTTGGAAGAATGATGGACGGTCGTCGATCAAACCCGTTTGCTTTTCACCATGAGTCCAGCTAAAAAGACTCATCACATAAAAAAGAAGCGCTTTTGGGAGGCACCCTAAATTTTGCTTTTCATTTTTAATATTCTAACCTTTAGTTTTGAAACATTTTTAGTTTTCATATTTTATTTTTTTATTGTCAGTATTTGATTTTTTTTCAGCTTCTACCGAGGATGCACTAAATCTCCACTACACCAGCCTCGGCGGATGATCAGGGCAGTCCCCTAGGTTTTTTTTTATTTTTCTGCATTTATTTATTTTATTTTTCATACATGTCATGCACTTGGATTGAACAGCCCATGCGAGGTACCCATATTGTTTTACACTAAGGACAATGTGCTCTTCAAGTATGGGGTGGTTGTGGGTAAACCGTATTATCTTTCTCTCTCCTATGGTTTTTAGATATATCTGAAATTGCTATCACTAGATGTTGTGATTGTTAGGATGTTAGGACACTGTGTCTTTATGCACTTAAGTATGCTATTTTTGAGCTGATTGATGAATTGATTTATAGAATTAGAGTTACTTTTCTTTGTTGTTCATTGTCTTTGGAAAATAATTGATGGTGTTTTACATATCAACCCTGCCGGGTTAAACCAATGTTATTTAATTATTATTTTTAAATTGTTAAATTTTAACTTAGAACATTGATAATGTCATATGCATGTGTTTCTTAAGTAATGATTCAATTAATGATGTTGCGAACCAATTGCATCTAATACTGCACCTTAAAGTGAGATTTTAAGCCAGTTAAGCATTCATTATAATTATACTCTTTATATTTCTTGTTTGAGTGTGCATTGTACTTGACTTTGCTTCTAGAACTTGCTTTGTAATGCTTGTTGAAGTTACATGAATTTATGAATACCATGAGATGATTCGGGCAATTTAGGATTGACCATATTTGGCCAAAGCCTACTCTTTATGTTTCCATTAGTTAGCCAGTTTTGAGCCTTAACCTTTTCTTCATAATTTACACCTATACACTTCAATTATACATTCTTTACATTTGTCTTTCCTTTACCCTTATGCTGGAATTTTTTTATGATTTGCTCACCCTTATGTGGGATTAAAATGCCATTTGTTATGTTGGTAAATTCACTAAGTCTGTTTGATATTTTAAATGCTCCATTCGATCCAAACTGTATTTTTATTCTTTACGTTATTCAAGTTGTATGCAGCGGTTCTCTTATAAGCTGCTAGTTTATTATTCATGAAAGAAAAAGAAGAAAATAAATAAAATTTCTTAATTATTTATCTCTTTATTGGATTTAGAGTATTTTCGAGCGTTATTCTACGAAATGAGGACTTTAGTGAATAATTCTTTTTGTATTTTTAGGTATTTAATCCGTTGAGCATATATTGTTGTTCATTGCAAGATTTTCAGCATTTTCACACTTTTTTCTTAAATCTTTGTACCTTTACCTTAGCCCAATTACAACTTTGGTTAAGACCCTTTGATTTTGGTATTTACTTATTCACAGTAGCGAAGATATGATTTATGAGCAAGCTTATGGTGAGCAGGTTTTGTGCATTTGCTTTGAGGGATTTTTTTTTCACCTTATATATACTTTAAGTGACTTGAGTGATTCCTGTGAGGCATTGGTTTGTGATGTTTGTATTGAGTTGTTATTTAAGTTATTCATGCATTAATATTATTTCTATTCTTTGTTAATAATTAGCAATTTGATTTATGATTAAGTTTCTTTTGAGATGTGTTGAATACTATCTGTTGTGGACTAGGGGAATAAACTGTAAGGACTTGCTGACTGCAGTTTTGTGAGTTGAGTTGTTAATTGCTTGAGGACAAGCAAAAGCTTAAGTGTGGGGTGATTTGATGTGTATAGTTTTACACATATGTGCTTGCATATTATTATGTATTTTCTTAGCAATTATTGTGCTTTTATTCTAAGATCACCCGTGTTTTGTGTCCTTTTGCATTTCAGGAGAATTCCATCATCAGTGTTTGAGCAATCCTAGATCAACACGTGTGAAAACGGATAAGAATTCTTCAAAATTAGATAAGGCCTCGCATTTCAAACATTGAGCATGACCTAGGTCAAGGCTGTGCTGATCAGCACGACCTGGACTCTGGCCATGCTCAACCATTAGCCTTTGATCCTCAAATGTGGCATTTTGGCACAGTTTTTTAGGCTATCACGGTTTCCAACACGGCCCGTGGCAGATCAGCACCGGTGAGGGCACAGTCAGGGAGCAGAGCTGATTTTGAAATCCCGGAGGTCCAGCACGACCTAGACCATGGTTGTGCTGGGATAAGTATATAGGGAAAACGATTTCTTGTGCCACAAAGAGTTTTTTTTGGCGACTGGTTCGGTTTTTGCAGAGTGCTGAGTTCGGGAGAGAATTGCAGAAAGGGAGAATCCCGGAATCGCAAGGTTCCGAGTGCAGAACAGTAGTGGAGCAAATCGAGAGGCAATTGGGGAGATCAATCGCAGTTTAGATTCATAAATGGAGTTGTTCATCCAATTCGAGAGAAAAGGGTGTATATATTTCATTTTTGTTATTCTTTTGTTGTAATTGATTTCCTAGTTATTTTAGACACGAACATGTTTAGCTAGATCGATTAAATCCATTGGAATTTCTTTACTATGTTGGCTTAGTATTAAAATGTTGGATTGTTTGAGTTTATTTTTGTATCCTTCTTGCTTTCAGTATTAATAAGATAGTGCATTATTCATGAGACTTTGTGAATTGTGGTGTTTATAATGCTATATGTGATTGAGAAGTTCATTTGGCAATTGGAAATTTGAATAGCAAGAACTGGTTAATAATCACTTAGAGATAAGGATAATTAACTAGCCGGATTAAGAATTAATAAAGCTTAATAGAGGCGGATTAAAGCTTAATGCTAATTGAAGAATCGATTGTTAGGAAGAAATTCCAACTTTAGGTTCTTGAGTTTAGGAATTCGGTTATTTCAAGAGAGAAACCGAATTCAGTTAAGAATTCATCCACGGGTAGCATAATTGGACTCATCAGTCTGTTATCTTTTATTTGATTGCCAACTAGTTTAGATTCCCTTTGGGTTTGCTTTCTTGTCTTGGTTGTTGCATTTATATATTCATTCCTGCATCTCACTTAGAAATCAGTTTGTAGTTATTAGTAAATTTAGAAATTATTCATCATTTATTTTAGGCTAGATAACAGGGAACAAAGTAGTAACTTTAGGCTTTCACTTTTTCGAGGGACATAACCTTGATACTCGCCATTAGTGCTAGACTGCATCGATAGGTTAACTACCTTAGATTGTAGCTGCATAAATAGTCTATCAAACCCCTACAGCAAATACCTATAATTCAGGGTGGAGAAATCATTCAAATTTCTTTTGGGGGAACCAGAATCAACAAAGACATCCGCCCCCAGGCATTCAACAGCAAAACCAGCAGCAGGCTCCTCCTAGAAGGAGTAATCTAGAGGAGATGATGGATAAGTTTATCTCGGTGTCCGACACAAGGTTTCAGACTACTGAGACTGCTCTTAGAAATCAGCAAGCCTCGATTTAGAATTTGGAAAATTAAGTGGGGCATATCAGAAAGCTTTTGAGCGAAAGGCCTCAAGGAAGTTTGCCGAGCAACATAAAAGCTAATCTTGAGGAGCAGCTTAAGGTTATCCCATCGCATGAAGTATATGAGCAATCTACTATGACTGAGAAGGTTGATGATGAAAAAGAGGGTATTCAGGCTAAAGTCAAGGATAAAGTAGAAGCAACAACCAAGCCTATCCCTTTTGTGAAGGAATATCAACCCAGAATACCTTTTTCAGCCCGCCTTTAGAAGGACAAATTAGATACACAATTTAGCAAGTTTCTTGATTATTTAAGCAGATGCATATTAACATACCTTTTATCGAAGCTCTATCACAGATGCTCAAGTATGCTAAGTTCTTAAAGGAACTCCTTTCTAACAAGAGGAAGATTGAGGAAGTATCAATGATGCAATTGTCGGGAAGGAGTTCAGTGATCACTTAAAGGAGACTACCAAAGAAGCTAAAAGATCCAAGGAGTTTTACTATTCCTTGCTTTACTGGTAATCTAAATGTTGATAATGCACTTGCTAATTGGGGGCTAGCATTAGTGTTATGCCTTATAATTTGTTCAAGAAACTAGGGCTGGGAGAACCTAAACCAACACTTATGAGCATTCAATTGGCTGATGAATCTGCTGTATACCCTAGGGGTATTATTGAGGACTTGCTAGTAAAGGTTCATGAGTTTGTTTTTCCTGTGGATTTTGTAGTTATGGATATGGATGAATCTATTGATATTTTCCTTATTTTAGGAAGACCCTTTCTTGCTACAGTTAGGGCTATCATTAATGTTCATGATGGTAAGCTTATTCTTAGGGTAGGGGAATAGCAATTGACATTTCAGATCCCTGACGCCATGAAACATCCGCTTGTACTTGATGACATGGATGTTAGTAATGATAAAATTGAGCATGAGACTGTGAATTACATTTCATCTGTTATTGCTGAAGATCCTTTAGAGTTATATTTGGTACAGGAACATAAGAAATGTGAGATGTTATGAGCTTTTGAATAGCTAGCCTACCTTAAGGCTGCAAGGCCAACGAGAAAGCAGTCTTTCGAGCCTATAGAAATGCCAAAAGAGAAAAGGATGAAGCCTTCCATTAAAGATCCTTCTTCTTTGGAACTTAAACAGCTTCTAGAGCACTTGGAGTACACCTTTCTAATAGAAGGATCCAGGCTACCAATAATAATCAATTCTGCATTACTGAATGATCAAAAGGCTAGGATATTGGAAGTCTTAAGAAGGAGGCAGAGGGCAATAGCTTGGAAGATTGTAGATATAAAGGGGATCAACCCTTCCTTTTGCACATATAAGATTCTTATGGAAGAAGAGTTCAAAACTATGGTGCAACCTCAAAGGCATCTCAATCCCAACATGAAGGAAGTAATGGAAAAGGAGGTGATTAAACTTCTTGATGTCGAGATTATCTATCCCATTTAGGACAGTTCTTGGGTAAGCCTAGTACAAGTAGTGCCAAAGAAGGGAGGCATGTCAGTTGTGGTAAATGAAAATAATGAGCTAATCCCAACAAGAACTGTGACAGGATGGAGAGTGTGCATTGACTATAGGAAGCTGAATGATGCCATGAGGAAAGATCATTCCCTTTACCATTCATTGTTCAAATGCTAGAGAGATTGTCAAAGCATGAGTACTACTATTTTCTGGATGGTTTATCTGTATATTCTTATATTTTAATAGCCCTTGAGGATCAAGAAAAGACCACGTTCATATGTCCCTCTGGAACCTTTGCGTATAGAAGAATATCGTTTAGATTGTGTAATGCACCAGCCATATTTTAGAGCTGCATGATGGCTATCTTCAATGACTTGGTTGAGGATATTATGGAAGTTTTCATGGATGATTTTTTTGTCCATGGAAATTTATTTGAAGAATGTCTGGAGCATTTAGAGAAGGTATTGATAAGATGCGATGAGACCAATTTGGTACTAAATTGGGAGATATATCACTTTATAGTACATGAGGGCATTATGCTGGGACGTAAAATCTCTAGTAAAGGAATTAAGGTGGATAGAGCCAAGATTGAGACTATTGAGAAACTACCACCTCCCTCATCTGTCAAAGCTATTATAAGTTTTTTTGGGTATGCAGGTTTCTAGTGTAGGTTCATTAAAGAATTCTCTAAAATAGGTAGACCTCTTACTAGACTTTTGGAGAAGACGCTAACTTTATATTTGATAAGGAATATATGGCAGCCTCCATCTCCCTAAAAGCCAAGCTTGTTAATGCCCTAATTATGGTAGTGCTGGATTGGAGTCTTCCCTTTGAGCTAATATGTGATGCAAGTGGCTTTGCAGTTGGAGCCGTTCTTGGTCATAGGAGAGAAAAGTAATTTTAGCCCACCTATTACGCAAGTAAAATGATGATTAATGTGTAGGCGAACTATGCCACTACTGAAAAGGAACTGTTTGTGGTTATTTTTGCTTTTGGCAAATTTCGATCATACTTAATTTTGTCAAAAGTGATAGTATACACTGACCATTCAACATTGAGGTATTTGTTTTCTAAAACAGATGCGAAACCAAGATTAATAAGATGGCTTTTGCTTTTGCAAGAATTTGATTTAGAGATATAAGAAAAAAGAGATGCAGTGAACTTGGCGGCTGACCACGTATCACACCTTGAGAACCCCCATCTGGATAAGTTACATGAAAAGGACATTAACGACCATTTTCCATATGAACAGTTGTATGCTATAGCAAGTTTAATAGGTAGTTTGAATTTTTCAATACCATGGTATGCTGACTTTGCAAGTTATTTAATTGCAAAGGAACTTCCAAAAGAATACTCTTATCAACAAAAGAAGAAATTCTTTAAAGATTTGAAATATTACTTTTGGGAAGACCCTTTTCTATTTAAAATATGTGTAGATAGGATAATAAGGAGGTGTGTGGCATGGCTAGAAACTATGAGCATTCTTAGTCATTGCCATAGTGGACCAGCTGGAGGACATTATGGAGTGAGTAGAACAATTCCAAAAGTCCTAGAATCAGGATTCTATTCGCCGATTCTGTTTAAGAATAGCCAATCATTTGTGCAAGAATGCGACCGTTGCCAACGTATAGGTAATAGCTCGTCTCATAATGAAATGCCACAACACTGTATACTTACATATGAAATTTTTTATGTGTGGGGCATAGATCTCATGGGACCCTTGCCTAGTTCTTTCGACAATAAATATATATTGGTGGCTATTGATTATGTCTTTAAATAGGTCGAGGCACAAGCTTTGCCTCGTAATGATGCAAGAGTAATAGTGAAATTCTTAAAAAAGATTTTCTGCAAGTTTGGCATCTCAAGGCCATTATCAGTAATAGAGGTACATACTTTTGTAATACTCAGCTAGAAAAAATGTTAAGAAAGATTGGAGTCACATATATATTTGTCACCCTTTATAACCCTCAAACTAGTGGTCAAGTAGAGAATACCAATAGAGAGTTGAAGAGAATCCTTAAGAAAACTATAGAACGATCGAGCAAGGATTGGTCCATTAAACTGGATGATGCTATGTAGGCCTACAAGACTACGTTCAAAACAACCCTAGGAACTACTCCTTATAGATTAGTTTATGGAAAACCTTGTCATTTACCTATTGAAAACATAAAGCCTTTTGGACAATTAAACAAGTTAATCTTGATCTAGCTAGTGCAGGTTTAAAGAGAAAATTGCAAATTAATGAATTGGATGAATGGAGGCTGCATGCGTATGAGAATGCCTATTTAACTCAAATGAATAAGTGGCATGATGCTAGGATTAAGCCAAGGAGAGAGTTTCAAGCTGGAGATTAAGTGTTTTTATTTAACTCGAGGCTTCAGCTTTTTTCGAGTAAGTTAAAATCACGTTGGTCAGGCCCATTTGTTGTTAAGCAAATATTTCTATATAGAACAGTTGAGTTAACTCATCCTAAAAAGGGTGATTTCAAAGTTAATGGCCATAGGTTAAAACCATATTTTGAAGGAGAGTTTGATTTAGGAAAAGAAGTGTTACAACTTCTCGAGTCAATGTGAGTTGATACAGATTTCTATAGCTAACAGGATGTTAAAGAAACGCTAGGTAGGAGACAACCTACTATTTCCTTTTTAATTGATTTATTATTATTATTTTTTAGTTAATCATGCTTTTATTATTATTATTTTCTCTTTCTTTTTATTCTAAGACTAAGGATTTAAGCCTATTGGGTTTTAGTTTAGTCTCTCATGGGTTTGAACCCATCTTAATTCAATTAAGGCCCATCAAATTTTAGAGTTTTAGTTAATTAGGATTAACTTAGTTGTTGTATTAGAGTTGTCTTTCTTTTCCTTTTCTTTAAGGAATAAGAGTTTAGTTTTACTATTAGAGCTAGAAGCCTCATATTATTCCAATAAGCACTATCAACCCAATTAGGACTATAATTCTTAGGAGTTGCTTTATAAATAGGATCTTTTCTATCTTCCCTATAATTTTTTCATTCTTCCTTTTTCTATTAGCCATGAGCACTCAAAAGAATCAAGTACATAATGTTCCTTCTTCACCTTCACCATTACCACCTAAATCTAAGTGTAGATCAAGATCACCCACACCACATCTAAGTAAGATTGTGAAGCAGAATTTTCCATTACCTCTTTCATCATCTCCTAGAAGATGGATACCATTCTATAGGAAAAGGAGGCCATAGGATCCAAGACTAGAGGAGTTTACTGCCATATTAGCTTATAAAAGAGTGTAGCCCAAAATTAATGAACCAGTTTACACCTTGGAGGAAATAGTGGAGAATAAGCATCGTGAGAGAGCTTACCAAGAAAGATAACTTTATAAAGATTATACCATGGATGAAGGTGCAAATTCTGATGCAAGTATGGAGAGTGATCCTAGTGAACCTAGTGATTGGATAAGAAGAGCCGCATCCCCACCTACCCCAAGACCTCAAGGTTGTCCTATGAAGCGAGATCGTGTTATCTCAATACCCAATAGAAGACGAGGACGCCCAAAGAAGGTTCAGCAACCCCTAAGGTTAAGAGAGGGAGAGGGCGACTAAAAAGCCATTAGAATATTTTTTTTATCTTTAATACTATTTAATAAACTTGTTTTTTTAGTTAGTTGATTGGTCTTAGTTTTCGTTTAGGGTTTGGAGATGATTTGTCTTAATTTTGGTTAGTCATTTTTGTGTTTGATCAATTCCATTCAAGTTTCAATTGAGTTTTAAGCATGTTTGTATGATTTATTTGGTTTATCAACTTTACCATTGAGTGAATAAGACATAGGGGAGTTGATTGCATAATTCCAAGTAAAGGCAAATTAGGGATTTACTTGAAATTATGCGCCACACGAACGTGCCTCTTCCCATGTGAAATAGAGAAAACTAGCCAAGAGAATTCACAAGTGACATGAGGAGGTGACACGCTCGTGTGGAATCGACAATACCACCAGTAGCTAACACATGCCCGTGTAACACGCCCGTGTGCCCCTCCCGTGTAATATCACCAAAACTCCTGAAGCCTCCTCCATATCACATGGGGAGGTGAAATGTTAATGTTCCTCTCGTGTGATTTAAACACTAGATTGTAACTGATGCTACACGTGGAGCCACATGGTCGTGTCTCTTCCCTTGTGGAATAGAAAAACACACACTATTTAAGCCGTTTCATAATTTTTTCACTAACTCTTCCCATAACCCTAGCTGCTTATGTCTTCTCTCTCTAATACATCATTCCCTCTTCTTACCTCTTCTCACTTCTTTGCCTACACACATACACTATTCATTCCTCTCTCTTCTCTATTGTTTTTTTTTCTTCCCTTCTTTCTTTCTCTTCTCAATGGCACCCAAGAAAAGTGCCTCTAAGAAGCAAACTTCCACCAAAATCCCAACTAAACGTCCTAAGAGTTGGAGTTCTTCATCATAAATACCTCCTTCAGTCGCCCCATTATTTTATTTTAACAAAAACCACCCATCTGTCCAATTCACCGACAACGTCTCTTGAGCACGATTTGAGAATCTGGCCAACAAGAGATTTTGCCTAACCCATTATTTTGATTGAGAGTTGATGAGGTCTATTGGTTTTGAGGAAGAACTTAGAGGATGGGTAAACCAACTGACATCGAAAAAGTTTTTTGAGATTTCGGAACTAGTCTTTAGAGAGATCACCCTCGAATTCTTGTGTACTCTTCGCTTTAAAGTCAGCTCGAAGATTGACCGTATGGGTAAGACAATTAAGTCTCAATTGGGTAGGAAATATTTTGATTTTTCAGTGAATGAATTCATGATTGCAATGGGTATATACATAGAGGAAGAAGTGGTGTCCGATGAATATAAGCATGCGCCTTTCAAGTTATTCTGATATCGCACTCCGGAAAGCGAAATTGGCACCGAATGTACCTAGGTATGGGACCTTTAAATCTAAGGCTTCTACTTTCAATTCTTTCCTACTATGTTTTATGCACTTCTTATTGACTACCACAATCACGGGTAGAGGGGAGAGCCGGGGCATTACACTTAACAGGACTTGTTTTATTTGATGTGTTTAGAGGAGGGGATTTGGTGCAATGTGGCTTTGAGTCTGTTGGTGTATTTGCTAGAGCAAGCCAAGAAATTAGACTATGGATGTTTATATGGTGGAATGTACATCACCAGGTTAGCTAAGAATTTACAGGTTTTTTATGGAGTTTTGGCAATGATATTGGATGGGTTGCCAAAATTTATGAGTCTTGAAATCTTGCAGCATATGGATAAGGACAAATGCATTTTACCTAACATACCTCCACCTCAGGATGATTTCAATCTTGACTTGCCAACTGAGCCACTGACATTCACTACCAATACACCGGGTGCGTCAGCCACTCCCCAAACAAATAGGCCATCGTCCTCTTTTTTTTCGTCCCCCCTTTTAGCGGTGAGCCTTATAAAGATTAGATGGCCTACAACTTTGTGCGAACATATGAGGCTCGAAAATTGATAGAATTTGAGCAGCAAATTTATAGATTGGAAATCAATTGCATGGGCTACAATGCCAGGATAATAAGCTGCTTAATAATCAGGTCCAAATGCTAAGGATGCTTCGGAATTAGTAGGAGATGATGCATCGTCAAAAAATGAACATGGGTTGGCTCCAAAACTCAATGGCACGCTATTGGTAGTCGCAAGGATATGCCTCGTCACGATCTCCATCGAGTTTTTATTAGCCTCATCAAGTGCAGCCAGATGATAGAGCGATTCATGATATTGATTCCAAAGATAGTGAGGAGGATGACGATAATGATGATGATAATGATGATGGCATACCAAGCTAAATGCTAAATTAATTTTTATTCATTATATGTTTTAAACAATTTAATTACTTTGTTTTTTTTATGGTGTTTTGCATTAGAACAATTTTAATTTCTACACAATTTCAATTACTTATTCAAAGTCTTTTATTTCGTTTAATTTGGAATTAATTTTAGTTCCCAATCTCAGTATGTTATTATGTTCTCCTATTATCCTTCTGTTTGTCATTGTGTTTAGCATGTGTTAGTAGAACAGGTACCTCGAAGTTTTAAACTCATAATTTTGAAATCTACTTCAAGCCACGAAAGCAATTCCTTTCCCGTTGTTTCTTTCAAATTTTTATAGACACATTGAGGACAATGTGTCCAATAAGTGTGGGGAAGGGTTTTTTTGTGGTCTTTTGCCTGGTTATAATTGATTTACTATAAGCTTATTGAATTTAATTAATTACTTACTATGATTTCTCTCTCTCCAATTTATAGGTTCAAAATAATGAATTTGGTTAGTTATCTATTGAATTGCGGTTTAGTTGATTTGGCTTTGAATTGTGAATTGAGCTTGGTATCCATGTTAGGGTTTTTGATTCATAGTGTTGCATTATTTTTATATTTTGAAACTTTAGTTATGTTTATGAGCATTAAGTTTTTAAATTTCTCTTAATTTTATAGAATAATTACATCTAATACCCCTTTGTACTTTTTTTATTCTTTTAAGATGTCAAAAAGAAAAAAAAATGAACGTAAAAATACAATGCTAAGAATCTTTTGCTCTATTTCACTATTCTCAAAAGGGTTCAAAATGAAAAGAAATAAACTAAAGGAAACCCGAGAATATGAGTAGTGATTTGGATTTGTAACTCTAGTTGAGTAACCGGGGGTTGGCATCACCATGTCTACATTCATATCAAAAGGATAGAATGAAAATTTCGAATATGCATAGATTTCAGAGAAAAATGAGACATAAGTAATTACATTTCATGAGAATCTTTTTTGTGCGTAATGGGAAAATCTTTATCTCTATTTTCTTTGAAGTTTTGAGTTAATTGGAATGAATGCTCATTTTCCTAACATTAGATGTCAAGGTTTTAATTTTCATTGCTTTCTATTATGAGACTACCCTAGACATTGGTATTTGGTTTAAGGATCAATTATTGGCTAAAAATTCTATGTTGCAATGATATGAAAGATTAGCCTTGATATTATTTGACATCTATTTGTTAAAGAGGGAGTTCGTCATTTCTTTATTTTTAATTTTATTCAATTTGCTTGAGGATAAGCAATTGCTCAAGTGTGGGAAAATTTGATAAGTGCTAGAAGCACTTACTTTTGAATCTTGTTTTACCTAGATTTCACCTTAAATTAATTTTAATTTGTTTGTTAGAGTTTGTTTTCAGCTCGTTTTAGGTACTTGGTAAGCTTGCATGATAAGAGGAAGTTTTAGCTTTAAAATACAAGAAACATTAGCCAAGGAGCACTTGATCATCAAGAAAAAGAGTATCACACGAGGATAACATAGGAAGAACCTTCCCGTGTGAACTAAGAAAATTAGCAGAATGAAGGAGTGCAAGACACGAGAGGCGCACGCCCATGTGGCCTTCCCGTGGGAGATGGAAAAAATGGCAGATTGTCTAAGACATGACACAGAAAGAGGACATGCCCGTATGCTCTTCCCATGTGGACAGAGGATATTTTCAAGAACGAATTTTAGCCAAGGATGCCACACGGACGTGTGGTGCCCATGTGGCCCCCATGAGGTTCTTAAAATCATATTATTTAAAGGAACTTTTAGGTTTTTTTTAAGGGAGTTCCATCATATTTTATTTCTGGAGAGAGAAACACTTATAAACTTCATCTTTCTTTTATTTTTAGGATTTTGATTGGTCATTTCTCAAGGAAGAACATCATTTCCTTCATTGCTTTCCAAAATTGAAGATTCAAGATTGAAAATTTTCATTTCTACTCTTCCATGACTAGTTTGAGATCTTCTTCCTCTAATCTTTACTTTTTTATTATAATGTCTAGGAACTAATTTTCTTGCTATTTGGGTTTTGATGAATCATAATTTGTTTTGTATAGATTTATTCAAAGTTAATGCAATTAATCTTTTTTTCATGAGTTGTGTTGCTCCTTTGATTGCTTAATTTTCTATTTCAATTGATAAGTTGACATATTGATTGAGATTTATTCTTATAAACTGATTAGAGATAACTTTTTATGGATTGATCATATCTTAGGGATTGAGGATTGATTGGGATAATAGAGATAGATCTATAAGATCTTTTGGTTCAATAGTTCCTTAATCTTAATGCATGACCTAAGTGAGTGGGTTTGAGAAGAGATTCCTTTCCCAGTTTTAATCACTTGAGAAAGTTTGAAGCCTAATTTTTTGAAATGCCAACTCAACTCTTGGTTTGAATTAATTGCTATTTGTTTCATGAAATACTTAACTTATTAAGGGGATTCACTACCTAAATAAGTTTTATCCTTGATAAGTTTACCAATTATTTTAAATCTTTATTTTCAAGATTGTTTCATTTTTAATTATTACTACACCCAAATAACATTTTTGATTATTAAATGTTAGTGTATGATTGAAGGTAGTACCCATAATTAGGTCCCTAGTGGAACAATACTCTTATTCATCATTATATTACTTGATACGATCGGTGCACTTTGTCGTGTGCGGATAGGGTGCATCATGTTCCAACCTGGTGATTTGGTTTGGACGTATTTTCACAAGAAAAGATTCCTAAATCAAAGAAATTCGAAGCTAAGTCGAAAGGGTGATGGTCCATTCAAGTTCTTGAGAGGATCAACGATAATACTTACAAAATTGATCTACAAGGTAAGTATAATATGAGTGGCATATTTAATATTGCTAATTTGAGTCCTTTTGATATAGGTGATGAGCTTGATTTGAAGATGAACCATCCTAAAGAATGAGGGAATGATATGGATCGGCGAAGGCCTAAAGATGTTGATTTGGATGGCTTAATGAAGAGGGCAACAAGAAAATTAAGGATCCATTAAGTTTGCCACAAAGTCTAATTACAAGGTCAAGGGCCAAGAAGTTTCAAGAGTCCATAAATGGTTATATGCAAGAGTGGGCTACCAATGGAAGTCCAATATAATTCGGCCCAAATGAGAATCATAAAGAATGTGCTTTATTTAATGTTCTTAAAGTCAAAATTTATGAAGGATTTATTTAGCTCTTAGTATCCTATTTGGTTAGTTATTAGAGTTTCCTAAGCTTGTAAGAAAACTCAAATTAGATTATATTATGATTAATTAAAGTTGTTACTTTCTTTCAAGCCAAAATTTCTTGTATCTTGTATTCTTGTTTGAATACAAAACTTACTTATCAAGGAGTTGATCTATCCTTGTGGCATACTTGGAATTGGAGTTTAAGGGACTTAGTTTTCCTTGGGGTCTAATTCTTGATCATCTTACAATCTGATTAGACGATCCTAGGGTTGGATTTCAAATTATTCATTAGATTTTCAAGTTAGTGGTTCACAGGTTCATAAGAATTGAGTTCGTGGTTCTATTCTTGGAGGTTCTTTAATATATAATCTCACCAATTAACTCAAAAATCATCGTAGTGGAAGAGGGTTTAGTTTGAACTGAACCAAGCTAATATCGCACCAAAAGCCCAAATAGAGCGATCTTAGACTGGTTGAGCAATTGGCAATAAGTGGTGGTGTAATACAAAGCTGATGTCGATCGAAGAAGACCAAGCGAAAAGGCGGTCATCTTCGACAATGACTGAAGAGTCTGCTATTGGCCACATAAGATTACAACCAAAAAGACTCGATGATGAAGAAAGAGAAACAAAATGAAAAGATGTGGCTTGTTTATAGTTGCACATGTTAAATGCAGGAGAAACATTAGAGCTAAATTACACATGTAATTAGTCAATACTGGCCAATACACGAGTGGGGGCAATAGCTTGGCTTATAATTATTTTCGGGCCTAAACCTATTACAAGCCCATTGTAAGCTCACAATTATTAATTTATCTAAATAATTAATTTAATTAATTAATTAGTTAGTTAATAATTAAAGCAAACGGTTAAAGGATTTAGCATGTGGAAGAAGAGATAGAAGAAGTTATGCGGTGGTTATATCCAAGTCAATACCACTTTTGTACGTTAACTCCCCAAATAAAGGTAATGGACTCTACATGCACAAAACAAAAAAGTATATTTCAAAGTAAAATGACACTTAGGGATTTCTATAAAAGGTAGAAGTAGACATCGCATCTACCGAACAACAACACTGCAATATTTAAAACTACTCAAATACAAACTTTTTATAAATAATTTTAATTTCTAAAAAATATTTTCATTCAACTATTTTCTTGTATTTATATTTATTACAAAATATTACTTATTTATATAAATTTTTAGTAAATTAAATATAAGTTTTAAATATATTTATTTACAAATATTTATTACTATTTATTTAATTCTTATAATATCGATTGAGCAAACCATAAAAAAAATTTAGAAATTTATAAAAATTTTGATTAATAAGCCACTTCAAAACACATTAATTATAACGGTTTATGTGGTATCTACACACCTGCTACACCCAACACAAATTTTCACAAATTTTCACCAAACAACTAATTTTTATTTTCTTTCTACTTTCTTATACGTCTTATTTTAATTTTCTTTATACGTCTTATCTTAACTGACTATTATACCCCTAGCCATGTCATAATTCTCCGAAGATGCGCGACATTTTACCGATTAATCACAAAATAAATAATATCCCAGCATTACGGGAAGCATGAAATTAAGAGGTACCGCCTACTTGTAACTAATTTTGCTCAAAAAGCAAATGGCACATGCGTAATTAGGTACTTAAACGAAGGGCTAATGTAAGCGCGGCAGCCGTTATTCTGTTTTCTTTTCTTCACTTAACAAAGCTTCCTGATTCCTTGCCTCTCTCTCTTTCTCTTCCATTTCTCCAAACCCTAAGAAAGAGAATGACACATCTCCAAAGAAAAAGGGAGAAACAAACCCTTCAAACATTGAAAACACGTTGAAATCCCAATCCACAGAGTCAAATCAATTCCCCAGATTTTCACCTTTGCGATGCCAAATTCCTCTTTTCTTCTATTTCAATTCCATTTCCAGTCTCTATCTTTACTATCAAATTCAGCTTTTCTTGATCTCTCTGCAAGGAAATAGAAAAAAAGAAAAGAGCATCGAAAAGGAAAGAAGAAAAGAGACCCATCAAATGATTTCGAATCCAGATCTCATCTTCTATGCTTGCATTTCGAAAGGACCCACAACTCTTGCAGAATTCACATCCTCCAAAGAGCCTGGAATTGAAGACATAGCTAAAAGATGCATAGAGAGAACCCCTCCTCTCCACTCCACTTTCTCTCATACCGTTCGCAGAAAGACTTACACCTTCTTGATCAATGACCCTGTTGCCTATTTTGTCATTTCTCATGAAAGCCTTGAGAAATCAGAGTGTTTTTGGTTTTTAAACCGTGTAAAGATTGCTTTCGAGGAGTTTAGTGGGGCTAATCCTGTTAAAGATTTTGATGAGCTTACTTATAATTGTTTTCAGGAGCAGTTTTGTCCTATTTTTCGTAATATATTATCGTTGAATGTTGAGTTGGTAGATTCTTTAATGGAGGTACCAAAGGATATAAGAAATCCAAGTTTGGATTCAACAAGAGGGAAGAGGTCGGTTGTTAGACCTCTGCTTTCGAAGCCGGCTAAATTGATGATGAAGAAGAAAAAGAGACAAGCTTTAGGTTGTGCTGGTTGTGTCAGTGATGGAGGAGGAGGAGGAGGCGAGGCAAATGTGGTGGATAATAATAATAATAATAATAATAATAATTATAAGGTGAATCATGTGGGTGAGAATGTTGTGGTGAATAGGGAGTTTTCAGTTTCAATGCATAAGAATGGAGGTGGGTTCTATATGGGTGATGGTAGGCAGAAGGCTAAGCAGATCTGGAGAAAGCATGTTTGGGTTGTTTTGATATTGGATTTGGTTATTTGTGCTGTTTTATTTGGGATTTGGTTGTGGATTTGCAGGGGTTTTAAGTGCATTGATGGTTAAATTTTGGATTTTATATTCAAATGGAGAATGGTTTGATATGTTACACTAAACTTGGGGATGTTTGTACATGTAAATTGAGGAATTTGCTTTGAAGACATATTTGGCAGAGAGAAGTATATAATGAAATGAGGAGAGAATTTGTTGTTCATTGGTTCAGGAGTTCTATTTGGCTTCAATTGGTAATATTCCTAGCTTCTTTAATGAACTCTTTGTACTATCAATTTCTGTAACAAGTAACAGCCATATGGTATGGCTTATCTCAACATGCTTTTTTTCTTTTTTTCATTGTGATACTGTACATATAAAAATTGTGCAGATTGTATCTTTTATATAGTATCTTTTCTTTTTGTTGATAATTTTACATTGCCATGTTGGTGGGACTTTTATTTCTTATACAAGAACTTTAAGAATGAACTGGTTATCAGGAAGGGCCTTTTTCTCCCCTTGCCGTGTTGGGAATTCTTTTAATGACAGAAATGCAATTCCAATTTTAGATGAATTTATAGAAATTCAGGGACATCTTGGAGGTTTTTCTTAGGGCTTCTTTCATCTTGGGAATGTATCTGAAACTCTGAAATGTAGAGCAGGGAAAATCTTTAGTTCAAAATAAAAGTTCTCCCTTGATTCTGTTCTTTACTTTATGACAAATACCTGATAGGCGAGAATAGTTACAAGACCTGTCTGAACCTCTGGAAGTTAAAAAGTTTTTCTTATGTATGTAGGAAAGCACCTCTTCAGATTCCTTGTCATTGAGTATTCTAATTGCATCAACCATTAGTTGATGTTTACTTCAAATTTTGGCAACCTTTTTAAGATTCTAAAACTGGTTTTATTGATCAACATGTTTGCATGTGGCCTGATAAGAAGACCTTTTTGCCTCATTCTGCTTGTAAATCCCTGGATTTTCTTGTAATGAGAGATAGGACAGCTCTATGGCAGCTCCATAAAATAAACATCCATGTCAAAATCAATGTGATTTACTGGTGAAAGCTTGGAAAGCAGGCAAATTAATACTTTCAAAGGCAGATTTTAGAAGAAGCAGTTTATATAAAATTAAAAATTTATTAAATCAAATCTGCATTTTTAATACCTACCAGCAATTCCAATTCCAAACGGTGTCTATTTACTTCAAAAAAAAAAAAAAAAAAACTCTATTGCAAATTTTTCTCAATCAATGGTGTCTATGCAATGTTTTCTAGTAATTTAATACATTCCAGCTCTTAATTTGAAATGAATTATATTTAAACAAACAATTATAATAATTGGAAAATTTTCAAAATAAAAAACACTTGTGTTTTTAATCGTATAAAAGAAAAAAAAAACCTTTGTTCATTTGTTAGCTATTACCAAGTGAAACTACTGCTCTTGGCACTTTTCAATTTTTTATTAATAAAATTAATCTTATTGATATCAATTTTTTAACCTAGGAAACTAAAGGGTATTTAGAAAAGAAAAAGAAAGAAAATCACATTTAAAATTTAATTTTTAACCGGGTCAAATCAGAACCGAAATCATGTATGAAGCAAAACAGGAAACTGAAATTGAAATTGTTCGGATGAAACTGTGAAGATTTTGGAATGGGGCCCACCATCACGTGGGAAATGCATAAACAGTGGATCTGTGTCAGTCTCCTTTCCTCGCATTCCCTGAAATAAAATGGATCAACTTGTATCATTTGCTTAAATAGATCCAATTTCATCTTTATCCTATTTTAAAGCCAAATAGACCTAATTTTTGTTTGAATATCTTAAGTATATATATAGTTACAAAGGAGAGTGAATCTTGTATTTTATTAATGAATATAGAAAATCAAAACTCATATTATATATTAATTAGTATCAAATTTAGAAATAAAAATAAAAATTTCTATTTTTAAAACTATATTTTCTCTATTTGAAAACTCAGTCTCATTAGTTTTATCACTATTCACTATCACTAAAATCAGATGATCAACAACACCCAAAATTACACAAGCTTGAATCAAACCCATTAAACTCATATAAACATTATACTAATAATCTATTTTTCCTCAACATTAAAATTATATTTATAATGACTTTTTCTATCCTCTCAAATATACTACTGCAATAAAAATAACAACAATGACAATAAAGTAATCATGGCTGTGAGTAAGCACTATTGATAGGATTAGAATTTGGGTTTGTATTAATGAATGATGGGCCTTACAATTTTGCAAAGATTTTGATAAAATTAAAATATCTTGATGGAATTTTTAATTTTGAGATTATTAGTGACTTTGTTGAGTTTGATAGTTGAGGGGAGTTTGCTCGGTTTGAAAGTTATTAAAATAAAATGACATGATGAAGTTTAACTCAAGTGTCTGTAAAAATGAGTTTTTAATTAGGTGATAACTCTGTTTTGAGCATATAATCATTGTCTTATTATATGTTTATTAGATAATATGCTTATATTTTATATATTTATTTAATATCATGGGTAATATCGCAATATTAAGTGATTCTGAAGATTTTTCAAAGATGAACGAGCTCTTTGATCGGTTCTAAAGGAACTAGAGCATCGAACCAACTAGATATAGACAAGGGAAAGAAGTTTCTTGCTCAATCGGTTTGTTAACTGGTTCTAAGGTTAGGATTAAACTAGGACCGGTTAAGCCTGAAAGAAAGGAGTCAAGCTTCTGTTGTGAACTAGCTTGATGACTAGTTCTTGCCATATGTTGAATTGGCGTCAGTTCTAAGAGGATTTTTAGTACTATCATTACTTTGTTCCTTAACCGGTTCATCAATTTGAGTAACCCAAGATCAGTTGAGGGCTGGGTGTTTAAAATGGGCTTTTACTCTTTTTTTTACTGTTTTTAAGAGAGATAAAAGGGTTATGAGGTCTAATTTAACCTAAGGACTATACATACTTCCTTTTGTTCTAGTGTTTGGGATTATTCATGTTTAGAGAGAGAAACACACTTTTGAGAAGAGATTTGATAGTTGGCTACGAGATTGAGGAGAGCTTCCAACTTTCGAAGATCAAAGTAGTATTTACCTTAACTCTTGTTCTAAAAATATTTTATTTAATTATTTGTGTTTATTGCTTATTGTTTATGGGTAATTAAAATCTCATTCTAGAGAGAAGAATGTAATCTATGATTTGATTATGGATTCAAAATAGAGTTCTCTTGTTCTTGATTTGTTTTTCTTATATTTTTTGTGAATGTTGTGTTTGCCACCATAGTGTTTTTTTTTTTATCTTAGAATCTATAAGATTAACTAAAAGGAGAATTATAGATATAAAAGAATAGATATAATAATTTAGGTAAAAAAATAGGCCTAATACATGCCCATCCCCTTATATTTGTCAGTTTTTGTTACATGGCCCCCTCAACTTTTACTTTTACCCATTAGGCACATGTACTTAATAAATTCCTCATACATAAACCCCTAGTATCTTAGGAGAAGAAACTAAAACACATGTGTGCCGAGTCATAGACTTCAATTGACATGAAAGCTTAAGTTTCTTAGTTGGCAGATAATGTAAGCTTAACTCCCTCATATATTCTCTGACGAGGGGATGGACAACTCGGTAGAGGGTTGTGAGCATGGCTTTTTCAGGGCCCGCCCCAAGTGATTGTTGTTGTGTCACCTTATCAGAGATTGTCTCGTTCGTACTAGGCTCAACTCGAAAGTGAGCCGTTCGAGAAAAGGTCTCAAGGGATCATAACAAATGTGGTGACTCCGAATTATCAAAGAAGACTTGGAGTCACCACCTATGTAAAATAAACGGGACAAATAAAGATAGGTGAAGGATGGCGGCTCGGACTCCTCTCGGAGAGCCTAACTTTTCCCCTCCCTAAACCATATAGTTAGGATTGAAAAGTTAGATATGTGCTAGGAAGGGGTTAGGCACCCCAACATGCCTGGACATAGAGGTTGGCCTCCACTAGGCTCTAAGGCTTTTGGTTTCCCTAACCGTACTAACCTAGCTTGTTTGTTACCCATTTTGTTACAATGACATTCTATTATCTTTTCTCAAACATGTAAAGGTGAGAAAGGAAGGACTAATCTAGCATACATCTACCTAATGAGGGAAGGCATGTTGGTGCCATTAGTCCTAGGGAGGTACATTGTTACCTTAAATTTTATCTAACATGCTAAGTTGACCAAATAAGAACTGATTTCTTATTAAGCATGTGGATGTCGGGTTCATTTTATCTCTAATCGATCAAGTGAATGAAACATGGAAAGGGGGGGCTCACATTAGTGAGTCGATTTGTTTTAGTTAACATGTGAGGTGATAAATCAACCTAATTTCAATTTACTTTTTGCATGTGAGATGAAATCTAAGTATAGAAAAACAATTAATAAACGAAATATAAAGAAAGGGAAGAGAGAAATTAAAGAGAATACAAGACAGATTAACAAGTATAACAAGGAGACTCAGTTTAAATTAAACCTAGGCTAGGGATGATCCTCATTGGAGGATAGGATTAAGCATAAGCCATTAAACTTGTGCTATGAAAAGACTAAGTTAGTTTATCATTCATAAAAACTAGTTAAAACAATAAAATGTAATTAAACATATTAACCATGTTAATCATTCAATGCATACTAAAAGAAAACTAAACATATAAAACCTAGATCTAATTTATTATAAAAGCAAAATGGATAACAAAACATTTAAGTAGCCCTAATCATACTTCTAGTTAGCTCATTAACCCATTTAACATACACATTACGTTTAAGCCTAAAAGACACTGAATTAATCACTTTAACCTTAAAAATACTAACTTTAGGTATTTAACATAAAATCATAATATATACAAATATGACAACAAATAATCAACTCATTTTTACCATGTTATCAGCATCCATTTGCTGGATTCAAATATCGAGGGAATTACAGAAAATCCTATGATAAAAGTTAATACTTTTCTCGAATTTTAGGAGACCGAGGACAGGTGAATCCAAGTTAGAACTAAGAATAATTAAATTAAAATCACTTTTCTAGAATCAATTTGGATTTGATTGTCAGAAAAAATTAACTTTAAGGGGTAAAATGGCTGTTTCAGCAAGTTTAGGAACAAATTGCCATAATTTCCCAAATATTTTAGCCCTTAGAACCAATCGGCTTAACATAGAGCAGAATTGGCTCTATATAGTGCCGATTGGCAATTTTTATCGATTCAACACTGTTTTACGTGTATTTTCGACATTTATACGTCCAAAAATATTAAAATAAATTTATAGAAGTGATTTGTGATAATTATTAGAATTTTTAAATTTTTTTATGATAATTGATTGAATATAAAAGATTTAATTTTATTTATTGGATATTAATATATGATAAAAGGAAAAGATAATTAATAGTTTTTATTTTTAAATAATTAAATACTTATCGGTGTTTCTTGGGCTTCCTAATCCTAACCTTATAAATAGAATATGACACCTTAAGTTTGGGGTTAGCTCCACTCTTTAAGTTATACTCTAAAATTATTGATCGACGTTCATGAATTAACTATACCTAAGAGTTTTTTAGCAAGTCACTAAGAAAGAATCCTAGATGAGAAAACTTATTTAGAACGATAGAAGTTTTTAGATCTCAAGCAGAATTGGATTCTCAGACAATCTTTGATTTAATTGCCTCATCGTCTCTTGAGACTCGCAGAATAGCAATCCACAGTGACAACCTGATGGTTCCCTCTATATCATCAACATCACTTTCCCTTGAAATTAGTTCTTTTTCTTTTGTAATTTTAGAAATACGTCTAGGATGTTTTGTTATTATTTCATATATTTTATATGATTATAATAGGTTTTTCTTGTGAATTAACATGTTATAATTTGTTGAATTTTGAATTTGATAATAAGAACATGTAGATTGTATAATTTTATTGGATTTTAAATATGAATAGTTAATGATTAGGAAAACATAATTAATTAGGCTGTATCTATTTGAATTAGATTTCTAGGATAGCATGATTAAAATTAGGAATATGCTTTAGAGTGTTATTTTCACTTATTGTCAATTTTGATTTCTATGGTTTGCATGCTTTTCAGGCTATTAGTTGTTCGATTCCATTTTTTATGTTGTTTATTCAATTTTATATGTTTTAATCGAATTTTTTTACCTTTTGTGCATGTAAAAATTGGCTTCTGGGTATGAAAAGTTTCAGAAACTCACAAAAAGGCCATTCAAGCCTCCCAGAGCCGATTGGCTTAGTGCAAAGCTGATTCAGCTCTATGCTCTTATCCAATCGGCTGTGTGCACTTTTTCAGCCAAATTTTTGAGTTTTATGTATATTTTGGCGATTTTATGTTATGTATTTAGAATTTAAGTATTTTTTATTTTTTTTAGTTGTAGGAAAATGTTGTAATAGCTAGGTTTTTATTTTATGCATTTCTATTTTTATTTTATATTTGATGTATGCAAAATAACTGTAAAGTGATTACTTTGTTAAAATTTGGAACATAGACTCTAGGTTAAAAATTGGACCCAACATGAAAATTATAATCCATCAAGTTAATCAGATGATAATTGGGCTTAACTTAAAATTTAAGTAGACCTAGTGGGTCTTGCCATGCTTTAATTATAATTCGTTCATGATTAGATTTAAGATCACATAATTGGGCCTTCACATAAAAATTAGTCCATATAGGCTTAAAAGGCTTGGAATCAAAGCATAACTTATAAACTGAGCTAGATTAGGAAGACTTTGTGCATAATTAATTAGTAAAATAGGATAATTAAATTTGGATTGGGCTTAATAAAATAGGCTAGGCGGACTTCATATGCTGTAGTGCTTGATGTGTAGAAATATAATTGTTGCATTCATTAGGGAATATGACCGGTTAAATAATAAAATTAAAGACAAAGATACATAAATAAAGAAGTTAGCTTCCAGATCCATCTCTAGATGTGGTGAAGCTTCCTTATGGAATCGAGAAACACCACACAATTAGAAAAAGTGTTCCAGAGAATTATCCAGGTGGCGACTCCTATCTCCACGCTAGTCTCTATGGTTAACTAGCGTGTTCTTATTAGGTTGAAAAGCCTTGCAGTGTTGTAGTCTCTAAAAACACTTGGATGTGCACCCAAAACCGCCTTCCATAGTGGCGATTCCGTTGGGGATAAGAGAAGTTGATTCCATTTTATGTTTGTCTTTAATTTTATTATTTAACGACTAATTCTTACATCACTACACCATTATCACACCTTGTGCACTTTGGTCCCTACAGCTCCGATGGCGTCGATTAGTGGTTCTTTAGTTCCACTTATACCTTGGAGTTAGGGCTCTGGTCAACCATCACTCATAAGTAATGAGTCAATTTCCTTCGTCACATGAGCCCTTGAGTGGGGAGACGAGCCAAGGAAGAACCCTTGAGTGGGAGCCTTTTATCCTTTTTCAAGACTCAGCTCACAATAATGACCATAGTAATCTCCCTTAAGAACCCTACTTCTTACTATTTGAGATGTACTTTAGCCCACATTTTTAAAAGCCTTGACCCAAACACATGTGGAATTAGGCCCCATGCCCAAAATATGCAGGCTTTATACTTATATTGAGAAACATTGCCTTGTTTATTTTATATTTGATTTGAAAGTTTATAGCACGCGCAACGGGCCTACTATCCCCTGTTGATAGGAATCTCACGCCTAAAATTAGGGAAGAAGAACTCACCATGAACCGTGTGTGGGAGAAATAAGGTCAAAAGGATGCTTTGTATAATGACTTTGTGTATGCTAACCCTTTCTCTTTTTTCTTTTTGCATATCACATGCATCATATTAACCTTTTATTTTTTAGCCATTTAGACACTCTTTTAGGTTGGAAAAGGCAAGATAGTGGAAGGCTAGAGAGAATATCTATCTCACCAAGAATCTGAACCATGCTAGAGGTTCTTGAAAAGCTAAGACATCAAGCTTCCACAAGTGAAATTGAAGCTACGTTTGAAATGGTTAATGGAAAAGCTAACAACCAGGATATTGAGATCCTCAAGAATGTTGTCATTGATGATTTGAGGGGTATGATCCAAGAAGAGCTCTAACAAATTTTGGCTGGGATGGCTACAAATCAAGCCCCACCTGTTGCTCTAAATACCCCAATTACTCCAATAGCTATTCCTCTTGTTGTCGATCCGGCTATAATTGCCATTGAAACTGCTGCTGCTACCACAACCACTGCTAATCGTAATGCTGAAGACCTTACTAGAAGGGGAATGGCCTAAATATTTTGGGATTTGGATGAGTTTGTGCTGGACCAAGCCAAAAGGGAGACTGCCCTTGCTACTAATGAAGCTATAAGTGGCTTGAGCTGTAGGCTTGACAAGATGCAAGGCATGCTGGAAATCAAAGGGTTGGACCCAACCTATGATTTTGAGGAATTAGTGTTGATAGGTGAAGACGAGCTGCTTGTAAAATTCAGGATGCCTGAGATGAACAAGTTCAACAGGACTAATAATTCGAAGGTTCATCTAAAGCAGTATGTAACTATCATGGGAACTACTCAATTAAATAGGACCCAAATTGTCAACTTATGTGTATAATCGCTAGAAGGATCCGCTGTAAACTGGTATCATAGTCTGAAAAAATCTGTCAAAGTTGAATGGCGCAATTATATAATTCTTTCATTAAACAATATGACTATAATACCCAACTAGAAGTATCAATTAGGGACCTCGAGTCCACTAAGCAAAAAATGAATCCTTCTCTGATTTCTTGACTAGGTGGAGGAATAAGGCTAGGTTGATGAAAAATAAGCCCCTGAAAAAGGACGAAGTTCATATAGCAGTCTAAAATGTTTTCCTAGATAGGTCAAAAGGCTTCAGATGATGAATCCGAAGACTTTTATGGACTTGTATGATGATGGGCTTCATATCAAAGAAATAAAAAATGATAAAAGGAAGATCGTACAAACCAGTGGAATGTTGAATTATCAGGCTAGAGGTAGCAGAACTCTATATGTGAATGTTGTCCAACAACCGAGGAAGTTCTCCAACTTCAAGCAACCTCTCTCAAAGATCTTTGAGAGGTTAGTATAGATGGCATGCTCCAACCAACTACCCTAACAAAACCCACATAACCCTAATGTACCTAGCTAAAAACTGAACACCTATTGTAAATCCTACCAAGCACCTAGCCACCATAGAGACAACTACATCTAACTAAAACATGAAATCCAAGACCTCATTGATGCTAGAAAACTAATCGACCTAGACTAGCCTAGTACTAGAAGAAATCCCCTACCAAACTATAACAACACACCACCCCCAAACCAAATGTCCATGATCACCCCTAACTTTAGTGAAGAGGAGGTTATGAACTCTTTCCAAGATATATCCTAACCCGAGCCAGAGTTAGAGCCAAATAGCCCACAAAGAACCTTCACTGAGCTAGGGGCACTATTATTTATAGTGTTCCCACATCTAAAATAGAGCGAAAAACTCAAACCCTAAACATGAAAAAGTAGTCCAACCCCTTACAATGGCCAATATTGTGAGTATCACCAGGCTTTTGGGAATGTAAAGGATCAATGCAACTGTCTCAAGCACGATATCCACGACTTAATAGACTATGGAGAATGGCAAGTTGAGCAACTTTCTTGATATAAATGTGAAGACTTATTAGTGCAACCCTCGAGCAAATTTAATTTCAAGGTCCGCTATTTGAGGCCTTCTTCGGCTGACATTTGGATTAAGGATATTGTGCCAAGTGGTTGAGGGTTAGACGATAATCAAGCGGCTTATGAGCCTTGCCTTTTGGATATTTGGAAGGAGGGTAAGAAGAAATCAGTTATGGCCATCGGCATTTGGTATAGTTTTGGGATGAGTGTGAAGTCCAAGAGACTAGGGTGAAAGATATCTAGGCAGATAGTGACTCCAACAAAAAGCCGAGCTAGTAGGTAAGGGTGAAGATATAGGGGTACAAGAGTTAAAGCAAGTCGAGAAAGTGCTTGAAGGAGGTGATAATAGGTTGTTAGAGCAGCTTAAGAAAGAAAAGAAGACAGTTGATATCTGGAACTATTGATGCACTCATCAGATCATATAAAGGCTTTAATCTAGGCCTTATTTAGTATAAGTATTAGCATAACAGCTACCCCCGAGGAGATTATCAAAACCATAATTGACAAAACCACTAGGATGATCACTTTCTAAAATGAAGACTACCATTAGAGGGAAGAGACCATAATAAGGCTCTTTGTATAGCAGTAGCGGTCAAGGGGAAAAAATCTCCAAGTGGTGGTGGTGGATGATGGGTCAACCATTATTATGTGTCCCTCTCACATACTCCCTAAGCTGAGAATGACTAAAAAATTCTGAAACCATCATATATGGTTGTAAAAGCCTATGATAAAATGATGGCAGACGTGGAGGGGACATTTCGGCACTGGTTAAAATGAGTCCCATTAAATCTTGGGTAGAATTTATTATCATGGAAATCCTAGTAACCTTTGCTTTGTTATTGGGTGGGCCATTGTTTCATGCCCTAGGAGGAGTCCCTTCCATTGTACATCAAAAGGTCAAGTTCCCTTATGAAGGTGAAATATTGACTATCAATGCCGAAAGGGGGTAAGGTTGTCTCGGCTATTCAAGAAGCTGTCAAGGAGCTGGAAGCCCCTATTGGATTCCAAGTTGCTATTATCTGCGAGGACTACATGGATCTAAAAGTAGCCAGGATATTTAAGGAGATGAACTTCATGCATGGAATAGGGCTAAGAAAGAACCAGCAAGGTACTGCAGAGCTACCAGACTTCAAAGGTCAGAAGACTCGACATGAGCTGGGTACCATGAGGATGAAGATGAGGGCAAACCAAAGTTTAAGACTCTAAAAGATATATTTGTCCAGGAGTACAAACCCTACTCTAGGAAGCCCGAACTTATTACAGTAGCTAAAACTAAGGTGCCGGGATTCGAGATATTCAAGAACTTGATCATCAACAGGATGGTCGAGTTGAGCATCAAGGAAGTCTGTGAAAAGGTCACCACCAAGGTAAAAGAGCTGAAACTAGAAGAATTTATCTCTCTACCTAAGAGGCTGAATTAGCAAGAGCTAACTGCTCTGATAGAGGAGCATATCATTGATGTATCTTATGACGATATAATCACGTCCGATCTTTATGAGAATGATATTTGTTTTATTTCTAAGATCAATGATATAAACTCCAATTTTACTTACTTATGTGATGTTTTTCCTGATGGTAGTGTGCACTTTGATAATCATGACATGTGCATGTTAGACATTAATTCTATATAAATTGATTCATTTAATTTAGACACAAATGAAAATCCAAGAAAGGTTTTGATAGCTCATAATAATAACTCTTGAGGAGAGGAGGGAATTAGAAAAAATAATGGAAAAAAGAAAAGAAGTATTTTCTTAGTCCTATGACCACATGCCAAGGTTAGATGGAAAGATAGCAGAGCACCACATTCCACCTACCCGCACATCAAGCCGATTAAGCAGAAGATGAGAAGATTAAGATCAAAATAGGCAGAGAAGAATCCGGAACAAGTCGCTAAGCACGTAAAAGCCAATTTCCTTAATATAGTCGACTATCTTGAATGTTTAGCGAACATCGTCGCAGTCCTGAAGAAAGACGGAAAAGTACGGATGTGCATGGATTATTAGGACCTGAACAAGGCATGCTTTAATGATGATTTTCTCCTTCCTCATATAGATGTGATAGTCGATAGTGCCGCTTCAATTACGATGTACTCTTTCATCGATGGTTTTTCCAAGTACAACCAGATCATGATGGTAGTAATAGACAAGCTGAAGTCATCATTTATCACCGAATAGGGTACATACTGCTATAAGATTATGCCTTTTGGGCTAAAGAATATGGGGGCAACTTATTAGAGCGGAAGCACAACTTGTAATGGAGAAGATGCATAAAAGGGGATGTGGCCTCATATGAACGACACAGTGTTAACTAGAAAGGTAATACGTCAAGGATATTATTGGTTAACAATGGAAAAGTATTATATAGCTCTAAGTGCCAGCTTTATAGCAACTTGAGTCACATACCTTTGACTGAGCTTCAGAATTTGACATCCTCATGGCCTTTTGACATCCTCATCAACATCATCGGAGACTTAAAACCTCCTTTGAATGGTCATAGATACATAATAATGGCAATTGACTATTTCTCTAAGTAGGTTAAGACTGAGTTGTCACTACTGTGGGGGCGAGGCAGGTGGCTAGGTTCATAGTGAGGAACCTGATCTGCAGGTATGGGGTCCCACATCATGTTGTGACAGATAATGGTGTGCAGTTTATAGGTCAAACAACAGACATGCTGGCGGAGTATAGGATTGAACAACATAGGTCTTCTCCATACAGGCATTAGGCGAATGGAGCAGTGGAAGCAAACAATAAGAACCTAAAGAAAGTACTCTCAAAGATGGTATTGTATTATAAGGATTGGTTGTTTCGGTTACCCAAAGCAAAAATTATTAGATGTCACATGATGGGCTTGATTTTCTCCTAAAGTTATATTTATTCGAGGAAGACACCAACTTGCCTCTATATATGCTTTTGAAGGATTTTTCTTTATTATGAGAGGTACCATCTCACTATTTTACTAGACTTATGAAGTAGAGGCACCATGTTGCTACTTAAATACTTTTTGGGAGAAACCATCTCGCTAGTTTTATTCAAATCATAGAAGACACCATCTCACTACTCTTGTTGAGGCAGGGAGCATCACTTTACTGCTTTAAATGAGCCCCTGTAGAGAAAACACCATCTTGCCCCCAGATAGGAGGCATCACCTCTCTATTCTTATACCTTTTTGGGAGACACCATCTCGCCATTCTTTAGGTTACTCATTTTCGTATACTGATTTTAATTTTAGTGCAGGCAGCTTTACCCCCTTACTTTATAGAATGAGCATTGTGAGTTTGAACAAAGCAATTACCTGTAAAGAAATTGTTCCTTCAGACTAGGGTTAGTGGGAGCAATCAAAAATTTCTATTTATTAGGATTGAATTATCTGTAAATATAAAGGATAAGGGCAAATTTGCCTCAATTTATAGTTTTTGGGGTCAAAAGAGCCCTTATTTTGCCTTTATTCGGGCATACCCCATTATCGGCTGAGGCTTAGTCCATATGGGCTAAGCTCAAGTCTACATGGGCTTAGACCGGATTTTGGACTATGAAGAGGCCAAGTGATGCTAGCTGACATCATTTGCCTTATTTATAGATTATGGGTGAAATTGTTAGTGAGAGAGAGATGCTTGATAGGCGTTTAAGACTTGCCAATTCAAAACTCTACCGAAACATATACCTGTGCTTTATTTCGAGATCTTAATAGCTGATTAGAGAGCACGTATTCCCAGAGTCCCAGTGCAATCGCTTCGATGACCAGTTATGATGGATTATTTGAACCACTTTATGGTGATAGGGGAGGAGTATGACACGCCCTTCCTTGTGCACCCGGCTAATCACCAGGCTTTCTAGCAACATCCTGCGGTTGGTGATTCTGACTTTCTTTTTTATTATTACTTTCATTTGTTATTTTTGGTTTTTATTTTATGATTATTATGTTTTTCTTTATTACTTTATTTTGTTTATAATTCTATACACATTTTTGTTTATTTATTTTACTTTATTTTATTTTATTATTATACATACAATTTCTATTTATTTATTTATTTTTGCATGTTAGGAAATAAATGAATAACAATAAATTAAATGAGGCTTACAATACTTAGAAGAGTGAACAACTTGAATGTTAGAGGTAAATATAGTGCAAAGTAAAAAGGGAAAGATACTTAGTTTAGTATATTTTATTGATAGTCGTTTATTGCCCGTCATGGCCTAGCGAGTAACTTCTCCTACCCACTTACGTGGTGGGACGACTTACCTACAAGGGTTAGGGCTTGTGTTGCTGATGCCGGCTTTACTTGGCCTCCGTTTTGCACTCTCTACACATCTAGAATGATATAGTGACGATGACTACTTTGATAGAGAGGTGGTCGGATACGACGCATACCTTCCAATTGCATTTCAAGGAAATGACTGTGACCCTACTAGACTATAGCACCCTCACTAGATATGTTACAATGGTGATCTCCCGATCTTCAACTACTGACTCCATTAGAGTATGAGTGGGTTGGCTGAGCTGCTGGGATTCATGCCTATCGTCAAGAGCCAGATGAAGGTGGTTTTACCTCTCTACAAGTCCACTAGATTGGGATGGTGGACACCGTCAAGTAGCCTTTGATTAATGACGAGGTTGACTAGTATGCTCACTCGTTTATCGCATAATTGTTGAGGTGCAAAATCTTAGCGGATATAAAGTAATATGTCCACTTTGGGATTCTTCCTTTATTGGCAGACTTGAACATTATCTCTCGGCTAGCCTAGGGTAGAGCTGGATTGGTGCAATCGTGCCAAGGATTAGACCGGGGATGCCGAGCTGAGCGGACTCTATGCGGCTTCATTTACCTATTTCTGGTACGTCTCTTATATGTTTCATTTTCATTTTATTGTTCTTTGTTTTCATTCTTATTCTTTTAATCATGCTTTGTGCAGATATAGGCCCATGAGCATTAACTGACCTCGATTAGGTGCCCTACTCTCAGTGGGCCTACCATCCCCTTCCTCGGTCGATGGTCAGACTCGTGCAACAAGAGCGGGTCCTCACATTAGTTGGATGCTTACCATCGATAGCTTAACACCGTCACATGGGTTGAAGTGAGTACTTGCAATCAAAAGGTGTTAGTAAAAAATTTGATATTGGCATATGTTAACACCTGTTTTTCGAATTTAGATATGAAGGAAATTATGGAATACCCGATGATCAAAGTTACTATCTTTCTCAAGTCTTAGGAGGTTGAGGATGGATGAATCCCGATTAGGGTGGTGAATAATTGAACCAAAATTACTTTTTAAAAATCAATTTGGACTCAATTGATAGAAAAAATTAAGTTTGAGGGGTGAAATGACAGTTTTTAAAATTTTAAGGACTAAATTACAAGATTTTTTAAAACTTTTCGGCCCTTGAGTAAATCGGCTGTACACAGCTAATTGGCTCTACACAGTCTTGATTGTCTCTTATCTTGGCTTTCGACGTCATTTTATGTGTATTTTTTTACCTAAAATGTTAAAAGCATCTTCTAGAAGATATTATCGATAATTATTTAAATTTAAAAAGATTTTATTTTGGATTTTTATCATACTAAACTTTTGACATATAAAAAAGATTTTATTTTTTTTATTGATCTTATCTAATCTTCCTAAGGTTTCCTAAACCCTACTGCTATAAATAGAATACTATATTTTAGGTTTAGGATTAGGAATTCTTAGCAATCATTAGCTACATCGATTATTAACTACAATAATTATTAAAAAATATCAGAGCATTCTTTAAGGAGTTCATAAGAAAAGCTAGTAAGAGAGCAGCCATTTTAGGAAACTCTTTTAGAACAATAGTAGGTTTTCTAAATTTTTTTTCTCATAAACCAAACACCAAGTCAAACCCTAAAAAAATTTTCTCATAAAGTAAACAAATCAAACCCTAAAAGCACTGGATTCATATCCAATCTTTGATTCCACCTTCTCATCATCCTTAGAGACTCGAGGGTCAACATAATACGGTGACAACATGAGAGTTTCCAAATCCAGCATCATTAACATTTTTTTCTCTTTCCTTTAATACTTCTATGAGTTTAGAAACATGATTAGGATTGACTTTTAATTTTTCTATGTGTTTCTTATCTACATATCTAGGGTTTTTAATATTTGAACATGTTTCTTTAATGTATGTTCATGCTGGATTTTAAATCTGATAACATCATGATCTGTGTTGGGTTTTTGACTCTAATGAATTAACTAATTAGGTTAACATGGTAGATTTATTTTACCATTATAATATTTCATGTGATTTATGTGATTAAATATGATTGTAAGGTTGCATGATGTGAGAGTATGCCCTAAAGACAAGGAGTTGTTAGATGATCTATGTTAATCCTCCAACAAAGCGATTTGACCTAACAAGAACATGATCATCATAAAAAAGAGTTCAGTATTGGATACCATGATGATTAGCTTTGCTAGTGCTTTATTGCAATTGGGAGATTGTTGGAGTATGCCTTAAAGATAAAGAGTTATCAGATAATCTATTTTAATTTATACATCATAATTGATGGCATACAATCATACTAAAGACATTGTTCGACTCCCATGGTATGAGTAGTAAGGTATTATCAAGGAATAATCTAAATCGTTAGAGATAAACACCATGGCATATAAACATAAATGTAAGAGAAATTATAAAGCGAGTTTATAATGATGAGTTTGTCATTACATACGTTCCTAAACTTTGTTCATAGTCGATGTTTGATTAAGAATTAGAAACTGATCA